>NW_025891040.1:0-2871 GCF_002878395.1 Capsicum annuum
TCAAATTTGCTGTAAAGATTGGCTTTGTAAGTTCTTTTAAGAAGATCCCTTTTATTAGGGATTGGATGCCTGATCCATTTGAGAACAGCATTCAAAGGTTTGTAATTTATTACAAGTCGAGGAGTCCCTTGTTCCTTTTCAGCACTATTATTTACATAGAATGCTGAACAACTCCAGGGGGAGTTAGAGGGTCTAATGATTCCCTTTTCGAGAAGATAGTTGATTTCTGTTTTACAAATCTCCATCATCTCGTGATTCATCTGGATAGGCCTGGCTTTGGTAGGAATGTTTTGTTCATCAAAGCCAGGGATGTAGGGAAGTTCTACGAGATGTCTTTTGCGTTCCCAAAAGGCATTTGGCAATTCGGAGCAAATCTCGTCTTCGAACTTCTTTTGGAGGATAGATATTTTGTTAATCATCTCCGGGGTTTTTAAAGTGTGCTCAATACGTTTGAGCTGAACATCATGTTGCAAAAATTGAAGATGGGACGAAAGACGATTAAGTTTAAAAACAGTTTCGTCTTTGAGGCGCTGCTGTTCGGTAGAAGAGAGCGGTCGAAGTAAGGGAAAAAATAGTTCAGTATCCAACAAGGTTGAGCGAATACCATCGTAATCACTTCTATAAGGTCGGATCTGATTTATAAAAGGAATTCCCAGAATGATATCCTCCGTGATATCTTTGGTGATAACAAAGTCATTAATAAGGCAGACGCCATTATTACAGACGTGAGCTTTCCGAAGCTGATAGTGAATCCGTATTTTTTCACCTGTAGCAGAATATAGGCGAGAGGTACTCTTTTGGAGGTACCGAGTGGGAATTAGGCCTTTGACTATGCAGTTACTATCGGCACCAGTGTCAAAAAGGGCGACTTTGTTTATAACAAAGTCTTTGTCAATAACAATTTTGATTGCAATATGTTCACTGTAAGCTTTAATGGCTGCTACAGTTTTAGAGGTGGAGGGAATAGCAGGGATTTCCTCACCAGGAAAGGAAATGGGTTCCTTGAGATGATCAGTCGGGATGCTGATATGAGTAGATGGAGACGCAGGAAGAGAAGCCTTCGGAGAGGCTGACTGTAAGACTTGTTCCGTTAGAACATGTAGTTCTACCTGATCAAGTCGGACCTTAAGGCTTTTGATTTCTCCTTTCAAATTGGAGATTTCGCCCTTAAGATCTTGTATAGAGGGCTCAGAAGGAGCATTAAATTTAGCCATAACCTTTTTCATGGAGAAGGGCTGAATGATAGGTTTTGGTTTAGAAGTGCCTTCTTCGTGAGAGAGCACAAGACGTTTGAGTTCCTGAAGGTACTTGTTCCTAAGTTCTTCGTCGTCAATATGTTCAATGATGTCAAACAAAATTTCTTTTGGTTTGTCTGTAATGACATTGATGACATTTCTTGAGCAAGTACAGAAGGTGCCATTGCACTCGCAATCTTGCCCGGATTGGGAGCTATCTGACTCATAAGCGGCATTGATAAAATCGTCGTCGCTATATTCGTTCTCGGAAGAATGGGAGTCAGAGGCTTCAGAGGAATCCTCCATAATAGAGAATAGTTTCTCCTTGGTATCATTCGGCAGATCAAGTAGATTGATCTGCTTTTTCTTACTAGATTTACAATCTTTTGCCCTGTGGCCAGTTTTGCCACAAGTCCAGCAAGTATCTTTGGGATTTTTGGAAGACTTCCTTTTAGTCTTTCGGCGAGGTTTATAGGGCTTCTTATCAGAAGATGTCTTATGAGGGTAAGCCCTTTTGGGAGGTCGGGAGGAAGTTTTCTTGTGCTTCTTTCGATCAGTGAGATCAGTAAAGCCGTAATCATGGCAGAAAGTTGTTAGGCCATATTTACTATTCTGCTTAAGTTGCTGCTTAAGCTTAAGATCTGTACAGAGTTCGATACCTGTAGTGGTAATGAAACTTACCAAGTCCCCATAGGTAAGAATACTGTAAGGAATTTGACCTTCGAATCTATCCTTAAGTTTTGTTCTTACTTTGTCTGCAAATAGTGGAGGAAGACCACTGATAAATGTTTCTTTCCAGAAGTCATTATTGCAGTCTGGTCTGATCATAACCTTAATAAGGAAGGTATCTTTATACCACCTAAAGTCTGCAAGGTTTTTGCAGCGAAGGTTATTAAGGATTTCGAGACTCCTATCTTGGAAGAGTTTAGGTTCTCCAACAAAATGTCTAGCTATGTGATAGAGGAGGGTTGCACAGGCATCTTCTTGTGCTTCTTGAACCAAGGTTTCTTGACCATCTACTGTTCGAGCCACCTGTTCAAGGACTGTGGCATTGTAAATGAGGTTTTTTTCGTCCTCAGAGACATAATTGTCCCACCAGTGTTTGAGCATACCGGTAAATCCTGAGACAATCATGGTGGCAGCTCCTTTGTCTGAGGAACCTTTGATTTTGTAGGCTGTGATAGCTACAGCTATCTCATGGAGTTTGTTGTAGATCTGATGCTCAGCCAGACCATCAATATTCCATTCGGTAATTCCTCTGCCATCATGATTACTTGTGGAGAGGTAGGGGTTTTCCTCAAATTGGACATCAGGGGGAGAAGGTTTTGTATAATAATTTTTTCTAGTAGAAAACCGCTCATTGGTGAGTCTAGAAAGAGAATTCTTTTCTCTAGAACTAGAAGCCTCTTGGGATACTTTGAACTTGGTGAGCTTGGAATTGATTTTTTCTAAAATCTGTTCAGATAGTTTGAAATCATCATTCAAGTTCGGAAATTTATCCTTGTGGAATTCCGGAATCTTGAAGATAGGATTGGAAAGAGGTTTAGAGCAAGGAGTGCTCTTAACAGGTAAAGGGGCGGAAAGAGGAGAACTCTTGGTATCTTCAATCTGCTGAGAAATAGTATGAAGAACTTGA
>NW_025891041.1:0-27229 GCF_002878395.1 Capsicum annuum
ACCTTAATTTATGACTCTTGAATGAATTCGTGCTTTAGGGATGCTATTCAAACAATTGATGGGTGCTTCTTGTAGCCCTCACAATGGGGATTCTGAATCTAGCAGAATTATTGAAAATTCACGGTGAAATCTTAAGATGTTTTGATCCTTGGGTTGAAACCCTAAGAAGTGTTCTTGGTGATTTTGAGTGAGAATGACCTTATTTTGGTGTTTAGGGGATTTAATCCCATGTTATGGTTGAATAGGGGGTGGAAAATACCACTTTTGCCCTTAAAAATGTGAAAACAGGACCTGAAAATTGGGTGCGTGCGAAACAGTGTGCGTCTCACACTAATTGCTCTATGCTACTGTCTTAGTCACGAAAATAGCCGTAATATTTCGCTCGGGTATCAAATTTTTGAAAAATTAGTATCGATGGAAAGATAATTTGAAGAGATTTCATTTTATATATAGTAGGCCCCCTAATTCATTAAATACAAAGAATTATGGTCGATTAAAGTTGACCCACGTTTTGACGCTTACTCAATCTCGAACGATAGAAAAGTTTTCAGCTCGTCCTTGAGTTAGGGGACCTCTATGATCTCAATTCATGCTCAAATAGGTTCCCACACTCCATAATTAATTAACATGCCAAATTTGCATAGGATTTATGGATTTTGGATCATCTACGCATATAAATAACGGTTTTCGTTCTAGCCCAAAATGCGGGGTGTTACATTATCTTCCCCTCAGGATCATTCATTCTCAAATGATGGGTAGGAACATTAAAGCTTAAAGGTATGGAATAACGTGAACATGATGTGTCTTCTAAGAAAGGATGTAGCTGGTCTAAAATATTTAAACTTGTACCATAAAAGTAAATTCTGAGTTGACTTGCCCTTACTTGTTTTAAGGAGCTGATTCATGCTGAGAGTTTAGGATTCCCCCCCGAAGTGTTTATGCTCAAATCACACACATTGGATTTGGATGTAATAACTTAGGTAAGTACGAATTATGAGGCAACAAGATTTAGATCATACAAAGGTTTTACACTGTCTGAGCTAAAATAGCTGGAAAAATTTGAGATTATGTATGATCTTGGGTGTATTTATACGCCTAAGCACCATAATTTATCCATATTTTAGCTATGTTTAGAGAACAAAGTGCCTAGTTTGTTATGTTTTACTCTACTTCTATGTAGTTGAGCTAACCGATGTGATTAGTATGATTTTAGGTATTAATGAGGTAGATGAAGACATTATGGGGATATGGAATACGGATGGTATATGAAACAAGAGAGAGTAGCAATCTGGACCAAATGTGGTGCCTAGAAACTATGTCCAAGACTAGTTTGTCATTTATAATTAATTTAGGGACTTAGAAGGTAATTATGAGAGAAAAGATTATTAAAAGGCTTAATACTGAACTTTTATTCAATTATTCATTATTATGTATTATTCTGAGAGAGAAGAAAGGTGACTTAGCTTGAGGAGAGACAGAGAGAAACGTTTTTCTCTCTTGTTTTTAGTATTCACACATCAAGATCGTCTACTAGTTTTTGGTATGATGAATATATTTATGATGCTTTTCAATTTATTCATGAGTAGCTAAGTTTATTAGTTAGGATTATGGAAGCCTTGTAGCATACAATCTATTACTTTGGGTTTTGAATTCATTATGCATTGATTTGTTTACGTCATACTCTCCTCGTTTATTTTGAATTCTCGTGGTTGCAAACATAGAGGATGTGTCTTAAAACACAACTTGTTCAAGAGAAAGGTTGTTGTTTGGAAAAGAGAGTAGTGACAAGAAAATAGGATTTCCAATCCCTATTTCATTTGTTAATTCCTTAGCAGGATTAACTACTTGGAGATTTCGGATATTTTTTGGTAAAAGCTTTTGATTTGAGAGAACTAAAGTGAATCAGTCCTTGATGGTTGAGAAATACTAGGACTATGTTATTAAATCCAATACGTTTCTCTGTAAGCATGATGTATGTATGAATTCGTAAAGCCCATAGTTCGAAAGTATTGAAAATTACAAGGTGGACATAACCCTAGCTTGCTATTTCTCTGAATTTAAATACTACTACACATATTTCATCTTGTTAAACTGAAACCATTAATTTGTGAGATGAACCAAATCCCCCTATTTATTTTACGAAAATGAATAATTAAAAGTCAACTAATCTGCATACAACTTAATTAGCACAATATTCCTTGTGGGATCCGACCCAAACCTAGTTGGGTTATATATTTGACAATGATCTCTTACTCTCTCGTAAGAGAGGTGTAATTTGGGTGTATCAAATTTTGACGCCATTGCCTGGGAATACGGTTGTCAATTGAGTTTTTGTGTGTTAATTGACTGTTAGTCAAGTTTCCTTATTTTACATTTATTTGTTGTTTTTGGTCATTACAGGATCACTGTTGTTTATGCCACAAACCAGAATTTCAAGAGAACCATTATTACCCTTCAATCCTGAACCTCATCTCATTGAAAGAATGGCTAACCAACAGGAAGATGAAAGATTAGCCGCTTTGACTAATGCTCAATTAAACCTCCAAAATACTGATAACCCAGGTCGGGAACCTAATCCAGATAAAGAGGACCTGGGAGATGATGAGTTGTTGGGTCCAGTTAATCGAAGATGTGGAAATGATATAGCTGTACCCGTGAAAAGAAATATGAACAAAAATTGTCCTTTCTGAGCAAGACCTGAATGCCAAGTTATGCAATTTAATCTGGATGATGATGATGATGACTTTGATGGAGCCGGTGCAACAGGAGCTATTATTTATCCACCCTTAGCACCTGGAGCCAAGTTTAATATTGCAAGTATTATGATCCGGCTATTGCAACACAAATGGGTTATTTTGGTGGACTTGCAGGCGACGACCCAAATATGCATTTGGTTAATTTTTTCTCAATATGCATGTCGTTTGACAACCCAGGGGTTGGACAAAATATGATTCAACTGTGCCTATTTCCATTGTCTCTATCTAGAGAGGAAACTCTATGGTTAAATTGGCTAAATCTAGACTCTATTACTAATTGGAGGCAATTGAAAGATGCTTTCCTAGAAAGATTCTTTCCGCCATCCAAGAGAGCACAGTTGAGAGATGAGATAAGCAATTTTAGATAGCTTCGAATTGAATCTCTCTGCGAGACTTGGGAGAGGTTTAAGAAGAAGTTTATGCATTACCCAAATCATCAGATGACCAAAGTCCACTTGATAGATATATTATATCAGCCTTGAACTCTGTGACTAAGCCAGTAGACAATACTGTAGATGGGTCATTCATGGACCTTACCTTCCCTGAAGTAGCTGACATGCTTGATCGTATGATGAAACAAAGTAGAGCTTGGGATACCAGGGATTCTAAGGTAGCAAGCTCTACTAAATCAATTGGCATGACTGCAGAACAGAGGTGAAGAGAAGAAGAACGTGACCAGGACATGACTTACATGAAGATGCAGATGGATCTTCTCACTAAGAATTTATTATTGGAAAAAATAGAGAAGGTTAAAGCTGTAGCATCACAGGGAAGAGCTGACTCCAATCCTGAAGAAGAAGCCAATTACTTGAACAATCAAATGGGTTTTTGAGGTGGTGGCCAAGAAAACCAAGGTTAGAAACATCAAGGAGATTGCAAGAATAAAAATGATAGGAGTAGACTGTATGTACCTCCTGGAAGCTGTGATAATGCTGCCACCAGTTCAGGAAAAATGTCCATGGAGGACAAGATGGAGAAACTATTAAAGGGAGTTGAGGTGACAAATTCTGGGGTGACTACTGTAAAAAGTGAAATATCTTCCATGAGTCAACTAGTAAATTCGCACTCAGTCGCTCTTTAACAATTGGAGTAGCAGATAAGCCAATTATCTATAGTATTCAACCAAAGACAAAATGGGACTCTACCAAGTGATACAGTTTAGAATTCGAGAACAGATGGATCGTGTATGGCCATTACCACTAGGAGCAGTAAGATGTTATCTAGTCCAGGATTGGGAGCATCCTCTCTTACTGATGAGGTTAAAATGGATTGGGAGATAGTTGATGAATCTTCAGTGGTGCCTATGGAGTTGGGAAGTTCAAAAAAGGAGAGTGCGAAAGTGGAACAACCACCTAAGCCGAAGCATGTTAGTGATGTGGAGCAAGGCATAAGAAAGGACGTAAAAGTTGCTCTAACTAAAATTCCAAGGCTACCACCCCCATTTACACAATGATTAAAGAAGAAAGAAGATGATGGCAATTTTATCAAATTTATGGCTATGTTAAAGAAGTTGACAGTGAATGTGACCTTAGTTGAAGAACTGGAACAGATGCTCGGATATGCTAAGTTTATGAAAGACCTGTTGATAAAGAAAAGGACTATAAGCTATGAAATAGTAGATAATATTAATCATTGTAGTGCTATTGCTACAAGATCTATTGTCCAGAAGAAGGCTGATCTAGGAACAGTGTTCCATGTACTATTTGATTGCTAAAATTTGAAAAGGCCCTTTGTGATCTTGGGGCAAGTATAAATATTATGCCATTGACAATTTTTAAGAAACTGGGTTTGGGAGATCCTATGCCCACCAATATGCGGCTTCTAATGGCGGATTGATCGGTAAAAAGGTCGATTGGTATTCTACATGATGTACTTGTAAAAGTTTCTAATTTTACATTTCTTGTCAACTTTGTAATTCTTAATTGCGAAGTGGACTTGGAAGTACCCATAATTTTGGGTAGGCCGTTCTTAGCGACTGGGAGAGTGTTAGCTGATATGGAGGTGAATGAGCTAAAATATAGGCTCAATGAGAAAGAAGTTAGTTTTGAAGTATGTCGGTCTATGAAACAATGAAAGGAGATGAGTATCTTCTAGATTGTTGATGTATTCTACGAAGATGAGTGAGATGAACCATTTAAGGATATGTCTTTTGTAGAGACCATGGCTGGTTTGGTTGAACTTGCAAGCAAGGATGTGAGTGACTTCAAAATGGTTAGACTAGGAATAAAGCATTGTCTAGATAAAAAAAAATGAGGTACAAATGGTATCATCGATGTATCTTGATGAAGTCTGAGTAGTCAATATAATCAAGTCTTGCCGCGATGTTAAATCAGGCGCTACATGGGAGGCAACCCATGATTTTATTTTCACTTTATCATGTTAAACAAAAAATCCACTAGAAAAGTCAAGCCACGACTAAAAGTACGATGCTTGGTGGGAGGCAACCCATCCTTCTAATCATTTTTGTTCTTTCTGAGACTAAGGAGGAGATTAGTACCAAATTTGATTTGGAATTGAGCTATGTCAATGGTGGTAAGTTTAGGTGTGATGAGAACATTACATGTAAGTTGGAGTGGTCAAATATGTAAGGTTCAAGTATGATTCGCATTAGAGTCGTGCCTCGAATTATGTTAATCCGACCTAAAAAGTTTTGCGGTGAGACTTTATTTTGTGACTTTCAATGAGGTTTGTGGTGGTAGCGTAGGGATCACCGACCAAGAGTGCACCATATTTACAATCGCCTATGCCCACTAGCTCAACTAGGCAATACCCTATGCATCGCAACATGAAAATATAGGTGATAGGATATGCGCCGCATTTCCAATCACCTATGCCCACTGCCTAAAATAGGTGATACCATATGCGCCACACATGTAAATATAGGTAATAGGGTATGCACCGCATTTATAATCGCCGATGCCCACTGTTTCACTTATGCGATACACAATGCGTCGCATACCTTAATATGTGTGATACCTTTGCGGTGCACACTTAAACATTTGCCTTCCCTTGTGCATCTCATACCCTTCCCAATTTAGCTTATTACCCAACTTCCAATTGGGTCAATCCGATCTGAATTTCACTCTTTAATAGAATCCACCCCATGAATGCCCAAAGTCATCCTTATTTCACTCCTAAGCTGTACAAAATGTTTTTCTCATTATTCTATTTGTCCTTCAAGATTACTCTTTGTGTAACATTCTCAAGAATTTCCCCTTCCTTCTTTAATATTCTATTTTCAAAGTAAGTTTTAATTTCTTAACCCTTATTTATTGTGACCTTTTGTTATAGTGAATTGATTTCTTGATGATTATGAATTAAATTCTTGCCATGTCTATGTCAAAGAAGGATTTTGAGCATCTTGGGAAGATAAGCACCATTGTTCTAGTACTTGAGATTGTACATGTGAGTGAATTTCTCACACCCAACATGGTAGTTGTGTAACCATTAGTTTCCATCTTATTGTGTTGAACATAATGTTTATAAAATCATGTAAAAGTGATGGTGTTCTGTATATCTTTATATGGTTGAAGTTGTAGGGCATGATTTTATTCAAAAAGAGATTCATTGAAATAGAATTGGGGGAATTGAAGTGAGTGAATTATATTGCGACTAATGTTGGTGCACCATATCAAAGTGTATGTCGGCGAAGTTTGAGTACTTGACAATTACACTTAATTGGTTTATACTAACAAATTAAGTGTGGGGTGGTGACTTCACCACCCTGATCTTAATTATAGTTAGTTTCATTATGTATGGCTGATGTGGATGATATGATGAACACAGGAAAAATGGCTCTGATGATGATCTCAATGTAGGTGGCATGACTCCTAATGTGGATGAAGAGTACTACTAGCCAGGTTCTTTATCTTGTTATTTGCACTGGGGACAATGCTGAGCTTGAGTGTGGGGTGGCTGGTTACTGTGCTACTTGTTTTGTAAGAAAATAGTACCTTCTCCTTAGCATTCTTCTGAGATAGGATTAGTTATTTTGTTTATTTTTTTTCTTGTTAGATGTTTATTCTATTTAGTCATAATTAGGTGCCTTTCTTGATGATGGATGGATGACGACCTTCTTAAGAGAAAATTAGTCATTTAATTTCATATAGCTATTCTTGTGAATCAAATGACATTATAACATAAGTATGTGATGGATCATTACGTTTGAAACACCTAGGCTCTAGTTGTGACTCTTGTTGTGATTGTTGGTTTTATTTGAATTCATGTAATTGTTGGATTGAGAATCTATAATGCTCCTAATTGATTTGACCATTTGCTATGAGTGTGTAAGACTATTGTATATTCCTTATTGAAACTGATGCTAGAACTTGCCTGGTGTGTGTGCAAAGCGAAATAAAGATTGTGAGTTTAGGAGATGATTTAGGCATTTTATTGATAGCTATTGTTCATACCTTCATTTGACCGATCTTTGTACATTATCTTATCTAGCCCCGTTGAGCCTTTAGCTTATTCTTTTGTTATCCTCATATGTAGCCTATTCCATTCTTTAATAGACCGTTATTTGATCCAAAAGCTCCTAAGCTCTTTAATGTAAAATCAATTTGAGTTAGTAGTTTGACAATTAGATGAAAAAGGTGAAATTGATGCCCCAAAGTCTAGTTATTGGCATGTGAAATTGATGTGGTTAGGAGTAGCGAAAATTGTTGAAAAAGTTCCAAATTTTATCCCGGACATGTTACAATGAACCTGTTCTGGCCCTGGTCCTTCTTGGACATTGTGCACCTCAACTAAGGCTAATTGCTTAAGTTGAGGGTGGTTATTATAGGGGTGCGTAACGTGAAAAGGGTGCCAAAAAAATATTTGAAAGGGTTGCATACTCCCACCATAGTGTTATTAATTAAGCTTAATGAGTTGGTGTGACAAGCAAATTTGTAAAGATAGCAGAAGTAAAAATTGGTTATTAGAGATTGGTCTTAATTGTATAATGAAGTGTATTAAAGCGCTTAGGGAAGATAGTCACTATTTCTTGCCAAAATAGTTCCTACCCATCCTTTAGCTTGCATTACAACCCGTAAAAGACCTATTTGATCCTAATCTTAGCATTCTGATATTAGTGGAGTATTACACTAAGGGCAAGCATATGGTCATCAGTTGATAGGGGCTTTGATAAATCTTTCTATATCTTTTTAAAGTTTACACCCTAGGCATAATGTACCTTACCACTTCAATGACCAACTCTGAACTCTTACTATGGATTCATTAGCGCATATTGTGTTCCTCCACTTAAATCCCAACATGTCATTCAAGCCTATCTTTATAACCACATATAAAATTCAAGGTAAACACCCATAAAGGAATACATCATATATTCTCTAAACCACAATCGATACAACTCCCACGTGCTACCTCAAGAACATACACACATAAATTTCAACTAACCATCACATGCATCAAAGACTTGGCCCCAATCTTACATCATACTTATGGCCTTATCTAAACAAGCATACAATGATCTTTCACCAACAAGAAATATTTATTCACCACCACTATCATTACACAAGGAGGAGTAGCTAAAAGTTTAGAACATAAAACCTTGTATAATGGAAGGATATTATACGAGACATGACACTTAATTTAGGCCTGATGAATAGTAAATCAACATCAGGGATTTATCAACATGATCTAAATTGAGGCATACATGACTATAAGCTAAATCTCACCAATCATAAGGAGTATAGAATGAGTTATGGGAACTGAGCAAACTATAAAGCGTGAGTACATAAGTCATGAGCTGCTTGACCTCAATTTGGAGTTCATATCATATGGAATGTGATTCCGACTACTGAATAAACTGGAACTCCTCATTTTGGGACTAGAAGAGTACATAATTCTCTATCACAAGCATGAACATGAACTACGATCATGGAACTGAAACGTAAGGCATGAGTAGGTATTAGGATAACTGAAAAATAATACGGTAAGAATGGGTTGAGTCTTACCCTCACTTTGTGATGTTCTATGTCATACTGACATCACTATTAGAATCTGATAGCCTAACTTTGTTATTCGTCCTATCATCTCCCCTTTCGCTTCAAGCCATTATCTCAAGTTTGAGAGATCCCTTACTAGCCTCTAAACTGAACTACACTTACAATACTCTGGGGTCTGGAAAACGACAATACACGTATAACATAGAACTTAACCCAAAAGACTACACTTGAAAGTTGAAAACCCACTGCTAATACTACCTTCTGAGACACGCTCCTATCTTTCTATAGCCCCAATAGTCATCACATAATACTTGAACTTACTAACTTTGAATCTTCATGAATATCCCCATAGTCGGGGTGCACACCCTCTAGCGCTTCAACTCTTATTTCTATTAATTCAACCTTAAAAAAAACTTAACTTAGATTCTAACACTTAACATGGATATCACCAAGTCTTTGATGAACCAATTCTACTTCCGTCATAGCCCACCAATATCGTGACTCCAGACTTATATCTCTCTACTATGAGAATCAAGATCATATCAAAAGGCTCAACACTATGAATCAAAACTTCTTAACTTGGCCATTTAGAACACCATGTATCATCTAACTAGTCTTTCTCCATCTAGCAACTTAACAGTACTACTAGCCACACGCAACATGCAATAGCCTTAGAAAATGCCGCAACTCTATATCACTTTGGGCATATTTCTTCATTATATACACAACATCATACTTCACTACGGCTCAAATAAACTTAATCTCTTGCATATGTTGTTCAAGCCTATTAGATCACTTCCCTATAACTAGTATCATTAATAAAGAAATCATCACATCTACCTTCATGGCCATCACCTGTTCAAACTTAATGTTTAGTGCTAAACATGGTTTACAATCCAACCTTACACATAATTCTCACTTGGAAAAACAATATGAAATAAAACATCAAGAAACACTAGTACACTAGACCGCCATAACAATAACAACCGATCATAATCATTTGGCCTACCCTATTCACAATCCATTAACACATCCTCCTTTTACACACCATTACTAACTACCCCCCTTTTTTACAGCTAAACATAGTCCATTACTCTATAAGTTTCAATTAAATTCCCCCTTGCAATTCAGGGATGCCTAAATTAACTACATTCATCCACCAAGTACCTTCATCAATAACCTATACTCTTCTTGCACAACAAACACCGTCAACAACTCTTTTTACACTTCAAGAAATCAACAATTCACCTTAACAAATAACTCCTTCTCTACCTTCCACCAAACTAACACACAAGGACGTATCAATTCATTACCAACTCAATCTCATGCAAAAATATTTGGCTTTACATATATTCAATAAATTGCCCTTACTACTTTTCTTGCTATTATGCCAGTAAACCCCAGTTCCTACCAACACAAGAACAGAAAGATGAACAACAATTGCTAGCGAATTGAAATAGGCTCCACATGACTCTACTAGAATTTGATTTTGTGTTTTGAACAAGAAATGAGATGAATGACAAGGTAACTATTCTAGTGAATCAAAAGAACCCCACACGGCTTCACTAGACTTTTAGTTTCAACAACACAATGATAATAAGATTACAAGAGATAGAAACATGACACATAACATTTAATGATCTAAGAATACACATCTTACTCTGTATAAATAAAAAAATCTGAGTCAAACACTTCCCCTACAGACTACCATATAATCCACATATACTACTAGCTACCACATTAGTCTATTACTATAAAATGGTAAATCATTCTCCAATATCAGTTATTCAGCTAAATACATTTATCTACACAAAAATCACCCTCATTCTGATTTCTAACCTTGCGACATCACATCACTAACTTCTTGGTCCAATATCACTACCAATAGGTCATGACACCGTCACTTTAACTTATACAACTACTCGGGTGGAAATATAGTTCCAAATTATGCTATACATCATTCCCCCTGAGGCATGATGTCTATAATATAAAATTTGAAAAGTACTAAATACACTTAATACTGTAAGCTAAAAAGCATGATTTCATCAGAATCAAAGTTCACACTAGAATCAATGCACCTTGGAGCGCTAACGAACTCTTCTCAAGTTCTTGCACAAATTTTAAACTCTTATATGGCTTAATAAGAAATAACCATACCATTTAGAATCTAAATTTTTACACTTGAATCACCCCAATAATGAGACATATCTGAGCACATCAAAGTAAGAAAAGAATTGGGATGACTTTACTTCCATATGGGCGACACCATAGCATGAATTAGAGTATGTAAAAGGAACGTTCTAACTCCGTAGCATGAACTAAAACATGAAGAAAGAGAGACATTCCTAAATACCTAGTAGCCTCCTACCTATAAGTGTGGCATGCTATATACCCATAAACAAGACTCTACCCAACGCAATTTTGCAGACACCCTGGGACCATGAACTGTGCTCTGATACCAAGTTTGTCACGACCCGAACTAGGGCCCTAGCCGTGATGAGCATCCCAAACTACGAAGGCTCGGATGCCCTTCTAACTTGTAATCACATACAATGTCCTCATATGAAAAATATAATGCGGAAATACATTATGAAATAGAATCATGGTCATAAAATATGAATTCAAATCTTAATGAAAACTGCAATTCAAAACATCTGAGTTATATCTGACTCAGTCTATGAAATCTCTACTACATGCATAAACCCAACTATCTGAAAACAAGGACAAGGACCCCAGTAGACCAAAACATAATAATGAAAAATGAATGAAGTAATCTAGGCCTTCTGAAATATAGAAGGTTCAACACAAAATTCTGTATTTTTTTCTAAAGAAAACCTACTGTTTCTCGAGATGCCTAGATTGAGCCTCAGAACCTAGAAGGGAGGGGGATCAATAGAGATGTATTGGTACATAGAGGAATCCAAAATAATATATTTATATATATATATATCATAAGTGAGAATAATTCATAAAATATTTTACATATAATACATGAAAACACATTGGCACATTTTTAAGACTTTGAAACATTTCTTTGAAATAATTACTCACTCTTTGTCTTACTTCTAAGCTAGATGGTACACCCTATAATCTGTAATTCAACGGGCTATATAGAATCTACCGTTGGCTCAACGACCAAGCCACCAATACAAGTTTGCTGCAATGATTTGAGTATATATATGGGGGATACACAAGATCACTATGCAGGGCTCTTAACCATAATCCCAATTTAGGATGACATGAATCAAGGTACACAAGATCTCAAATCATGGTACCATAATCCCATGTCGGCATATCGCGATTTCTAGCATAGAGTCTTTCAACTCGTACCTTCTTTGGGTAATCATCTGACTCTCTTTAAGCTCATTTTTAAACCTTTTCTAAACATGCATCTTTCTGAATTCATAATCTGAAAATCTGATTTCAAACATGTGTTCTATTCTATTTTGAATTACTATGGCTTGAACTGAGTTGGTATCGTCACACCAAGACTTGCAAGTCCTATTTCTGAGCTATATCATACCATGCATGATTCTTTCATTAAAACATAATTAGACCACCCAAGTATGAAAATAGTATAGGAAATTTCGTGATTCGAAAGCATAAGTCTAAACCATGCTAAGATTCTCATTCTTTTAATAACAATGTGGTGGTCATGTATTTTTGGCAAACATGCAATTCTTTCATCAAAAGTATTTTCAACGTTTATCAACATGCACAAACCTTTCTTTTGGATTCAAAATCAGATTCAAGTCATAGCAATAATCAAGACATTTCAAACAAAACTTATATCATATAAAAGATGGGAGAAAATCAGAACAAGGGAGGGATTCTTTAGGATTCATGCTCTCAATTGTATATTCATCCTTAAACAGATGCATACATATATAGAGTTTCAAATCAATTTGGGGGAAGGCCTAAAAACCAAAATAATACTAACCACAGCTTCTAAAATGTTCTAGTAATCATAAATTCAAAACCCCTTTCTTAAAAATCATGATTTCTAAACCATTAGCATGAAATAAAGATGGTTTATTTGCCCATTAAATTTTAGTAAAACCCCATGTACTTTAATTTATGACTCTTGAATGAACTCGTGCTTTAGAGATGTGATTCAAAAAATTGATGGGTGCTTCTTGTGGCCCTCGAGTGGGGATTCCGAATCTTGAAGAATTATTGAAAACCCATGGTGAAATCTTAAGATATTTTGATCTTTGGGTTGAAACCCTTGGAATTATTCTTGGTTATTTTGAGAGAGAATAACCTTATTTTAGTGTTTGGGGATTTAATCCCATATTATGGCTGAATAGGAGATGGAAAATACCACTTTTTTCCTTAAAAATGCAAAAACAAGACATGGAAATTGGGTGCATACGACAGAGCGTGCGTCGCACGCTAATCGCGCATTGCTACTATCTCATTCATGAAAATAGCCATACATATTTCATTCGTATATCAAATTTTGGAGAAATTGGTATCTTCGGAAAGATAATTTGAAGAGCTTTTATTTGATATATAGTAGAACCTATAATTCTTTATATACAATAAGTTATGATCGATTATAGTTGACCCAAGTTTCGACGCTCACTTAAACTCGAACGATAGGAAATCTTTCAACTCGTTCTTGAGTTAGGGGACCTCTATGATCTTAATTCATTCTCAAATAGGTTACCACACTACATAATTGATTAACATGTTAAATTTGTATAGTATTTATGACTTTTCGATCATCTATGCATAGAAATGATGATTTTTGTTCTAGCCCAAAATGCGGGGTGTTACAGTTGCAGGATGTGGCTCACATATGGTTCAAGCAGTGGAAAGCAGAAAGGGCTGGTGATGCAGGTCCTATAGAGTGGGGGGAGTTTGCCATTACTTTTCTTGGTAGATTATTTCCCCTAGATCTAAGGAAAGCTAGAGTGTTAGAGTTTATCAACTTCAGGCAGGGCAACATGACAGTGAAAGAGTATTCTCTTAAGTTTGCTCAATTATCTAGATATGCTCCTCATGTAGTGGCAGACAGCAGGGCTAAGATGAGTAAGTTTGTTTCTGGGGTGAATGATAGTGTGTTCAATAAGTGCAGATCTATAATATTGATTAGTGAGATAGACATAGCTAGGCTTATGATTTATGCTCAAAAGATAGAATAACATAATATTAAAATAAGAGAGAAGCAAAATAACAGTGCTAGAACCAGTAGCTTTAACTTAAGTCAGAGGGTGGTAATCATTCTCACTTCCGCCCAAAGTCATCCATTTCAACTAGGGGTGTCATGGATCGGTTCGGCTCAGTTATTGATCAAAACCATATCCAAACCAACTTAGTTAATTTTTAAATTTCTAAAATCAAATCAATCCAACACAAAAAAATAACCGTCGGTTTGGTTCTTGTCGATTTAGTTCGGTATGGTTCAATTCATTTTTTTTGTCTATAACTTTAGTTAATGATAAAAGTTGAATTTTTTCTTAAAAAAATCCCATCCAACATATGAGAGATCAACTGAGTCTTGTTCCTCAACCTTGAAACTAAGATGTAAATTTAGTGTTATACCAAAGCCATGAACAACACCATATGAACGCTTCTACAAAAATATTTAAAAACTACATACAAGAAAATGATATGATAAACCCCCAAAAGGTAAATACATAATTTTTTTGCTATATAGGGTCAAAAAAAAAGTTCAAAATTAGTGATTATCTGTAGTCTAATAAAACTCACCTATAAAATCGCATACAATGAGATAATTTTAACAATTTATATCATTTGTCATTCAAAGTGCAAAAATCATGTAGAATCTCATAACATACCATCAGCTAGATGGAGACATATGACTAAAAATGCTACGACTAAAGTTGAATTCATGATTAAAATTTTAAAAGTAAAAAATATTTGTATTTTATTTATAAATAATTTATAAATATATAATTCTTATCAGTTCGGTTTGGTTATTTTGTCGGTTATTTTAGAGTAAAACCAAAATCAAACTACATAAGTATCGATTTTAAGAATTTAAAACCAAACCAAATCAAACCTAACCAAATGTTGGTTAGGTTTGGTTCGCGGTTCGATTTAGTTTTTAACCAGACCATGAACACCCCTGGTTCCAGCTCCTTCCTCAGCCAGTGCTCCAGTTCCTAAGTTTAGAGACAGCAAAAGAGATAGGGCGCCAGGCTCTAAGTCTCAGGGCAGTATTAGCGGTGCCTGAACTTATCCTCTTTGTCAGATATGTGGAAAGCACCATCAGGGTACTTGCAGAGACGGAAGTGATGTTTGCTTTAGATATGGCAAGCCAGGCCACAGGGTTACAGATTATTCCCATCTAGGTCTGCAGGGTCAACATAATCACCCTCTAGCTTAGTTCAGTCACTCGAATCAACAGGTTGCCTCTTTCAGTTCTACTAGTGGGTGACACCCAAACAGACTCTATGCTCTTCAGTCTCAACAAGATCAAGAAAATTCTCCTAATGTGGTTACTGGTATGTTATAGATATTTTACTTGTATGTTTACACCTTGCTAGATCCAGGAGCTTCTTTGTCTTTTGTTACTCCCTATATAGTATTTGATTTGGAGTCTGTCCCAAAATTCTAGTAAAGCCCTTCTCAGCCTCTGCCCCAATGGGTAAAACTATCACAGCCCAATGGGTATACAGGAACTGTCTGGTTATGTTATCTCAGAAAGTCACTTCAGTAGACTTAGTTGAAATAGAGATGACTGATTTTGATATCATTCTCAAAATGGATTGGCTTTATTTTTGCTATGCCATAGTCGACTACGGAAATAGAGTTGTCCAGTTTCAGTTCCCGAATGAATCTATCCTTGAGTGGAAGGGTATTACTTCAGTTTTTAGAGGTCATCTTGTTTATTACCTACGGGCATGGAAAATAATATCTATGGGATGTGTCTATCATCTTGTTTGAGTTAAGGAATCTAGTTTAGAAATTCCCAGTGTTGGATCAGTCCCAGTAGTGAATGAATATTCAAATATCCTTCTCGAAGATCTTCTCGGAATTCCTTCCAAAAGAGATATAGACTTGGTAATAGACTTTCTTCCAGATACTCAGCATATATCTATTCCACTATATAGAATGGCCCCAATAAAACTTAGAGAATTAAAAGATCAATTGAAGGATCTCCTAGATAGCAGTTTCATCAGACCCAGTGTGTCCCCATAAGGCGCACTAGTCTTATTCGTGCGCAAGAAAGGCAGTTCTCTTAGAATGTGTATAGACTACTGTCAGCTCAATAAAGTCACCATCAAGAACAAGTTTCCACTTCCCAGAATCGATGACTTGCTCAATCAACTTCAGGGTGCCATCTATTTTTCTAAGATAGACCTCAGATCAGGCTATCATCAGCTTAGGTTCAGAGAATGTCATATTCTAAAAGTAGCTTTCCGT
Organism: Capsicum annuum; assembly: GCF_002878395.1. Lineage (NCBI taxonomy): Eukaryota > Viridiplantae > Streptophyta > Magnoliopsida > Solanales > Solanaceae > Capsicum > Capsicum annuum. The sequence goes on from NW_025891041.1 coordinate 16,106, forward strand.
ACTGGATGTGGTCACTTTAAATTCTTAGTCATGTCCTTTGGTATTACCAATGCCCTACAGCTTTCATAGACTTGATGAATCCTGTGTTCAAGAAGTGCTTAGAAATATTCATCATAGTCTTCATAGATGACATTCATGTCTATTCCCACAGTGAGCAGATCATACAAACTATCTAAGAATAGTATTGCAAACTCTCAGAAATCATTAGTTGTTCACCAAATTTAGTATGTGCAAATTTTAGTAAAGGTCAACAATATTTCTTGGTCATATCATCTCCGGTGATGGCATTAGAGTTGATCCTTAAAAGACCAAAGCAGTGAGAAACTTGCCCAAACCTATCTCTCCATAAGATATCAGTAGTTGCTTAAGTTTGGCTAGAAATTTCCATCGGTTTATTGAAGGATTTTTGCTTATTTCATCCCCTATGTACAGATTGAATTAGAACAAGGTTCAGTTTGAGTGGTCAGATTCATGCGAAAAGAGTTTTTAGGAGTTGAAGACTCGACTCACCTCAACCTCAGTTTTAGCTCTTCCAAATGGTTTAGATGGGTTCATGGTGTACTGTGATGCTTCTAGAGTAAGTTTGGGTTGTGTCATCATGTAGCATGGTAAGGTCATCATCTATGACTCCAGAAATTAAGCCCCATAAGAAGAATTATCCTACTCAAGATCTTGAGTTAGCATCCATAGTTTTTGCCTGGAAGATTTGGAGGCATTACTTGTATGGTGTTCATGTATACTATCTATGGGCAGTGTTACTCATGTTGAGGATAGTAAGAACAAGTTAGCTCAGAAAGTCCATCATCTTACCCAACTAGGTATCCTCTAAGTTGATTCAGCAGAAGGTAGTATATGGGTTCCATTCGGTTCAGAATCATCTCTAGTATCTGAGGTGAAAGAAAAGCAATATAGAGATCCCAGTCTTGTTAAGTAGAAAAACTTGGTCAGAGATTAGAAAGTAGAGGTTTTCTCCTAAGAGAGAGATGAATTTTTTCATTCTCTAGGTCGTCTGTGTGTTCCAGTTGTAGATGACTGGAGGCAATGAATTCTTACAGAAGTGTATGGTGCGCGCTACTCAATTCATCCAGGGGACACTAAGATGTACTGCAATTTGTGAGAGATCTATTGGTGGAGTGGGAAGAAGAGAGATGTTCCAGAGTTCATGGCCAAATGCTCTACATGTTAGTAGGTTAATATAGATCATCAAAAGCCTAGTGGGTCCATACAGGAGTTCAGTATGCCTACTTTAAAGTGGGAAGAAGTGAACATAGACTTTGTGATGGGTTTGCCTCGTACTAGTCATCAGCATGATTCTGTCTAGGTCATTGTAGTTAGGATGAATAAATCAGCTCATTTCCTTCAAATCCATGCCTCCTATTCAGCCGAGGATTATGCCAAACTCTATATTAGGGAGTTTGTCAAATTGCACGGTGTTCCATTGTCTATTGTCTTTGATAGAGGTACCCAGTTCGCCTCTCACTTCTAGAAAGCATTCCAAAAGTGTCTTGGTACCCAATTTCATCTCAGTACAACCTTTCATCCTCAGACAAATGGTTAAGCAGAAAGGACCATTCAAACTTTAGAAGATATGCTACGAGCATGTGTAATTGATTTCAAGGGCAGTTGGGATGACCACTTGCATTTGATTGAGTTTTATTACAACAATAACTATCATTCCAGTATTTGGAAGTCTCCATTCGAAGATCTCTATGGTAGGAGATACAAATCTCCAATCGGTTGGTTTAATGTTAGTGAGGCCTCAGTTATAGGGCCTGATTTAGTATTCGATGCCTTAGAGAAAGTTAAGTTGATTAGAGAACAACTCAAGAGAGAAATTGTATGTAGATGTGCGTCGAAAGGATCTCGAGTTAGATATTGGTGATTTTATGTACTTTAAAATCTCTCCCATGTATGGATTAAAGGGGTTTAGCAAAAAGGGAAAGCTCAGTCCCCGATATGTCGGTCTCTTTAAAATTCTCAGTCGTTTCGGAAAGATAGCTTATGAGCTTATATTGCCTTCATATCTATCCTCAGTTCATCCAGTGTTCCATATCATAGGTGACCCAGTAGTTGTAGTTCTGATAGAGGGCTTAGACATTCAGAATAACCTTTCTTTCAAAGAGATCCCAGTCAAAATTCATGACTACCAGACTCGCAGACTGAGGAATAAAGAAGTCCCTCTAGTCCAAGTTCTTTGGCAGAATCAGTCCATTGAGGGAGTCACTTTGGAAGCAGAAGCATGAATGTGGACCAAGTATGCTCACCTCTTTTCCACAAACTCAGACTTAGCCCAAGGTAATAGCTTTACCTAAACTTATTCAGTTTTATGTTCAGATTTCAGTTATAAACTTGGTATTACATACCCTTGCATGTCCAGTCATATGTTCATGTATTATGTCAGTCATGTATTAATGCATTAGATATGCATTCTCATCACGAGAAACTCAGTTTCTCAGTAATTTCAGTCATGCATTCATGAAGACTATCCGTCACATATCCATGCATCAGATATGCATATTCAGTATGTGATTTCAGTATATGTAAAGTTCCAGTCATATAGATATGTTCAAATGTTCACGTACCTCAAGTAAGATCCGTTTATTAGCTTTCCCAGTCTAGTCAGTCCCATTCGAGGATGAATGTTCCCAAGGGGGAGATATTGTACTACCTCAAACTTTATTTAAGTCAAATATAGTCTCTAAAAGAGTTAGTGATGACTTCCTAAATGACTAATGTTTAAATCAGATAGAATTTCCCCAATTTAAACTTTTTATCATGTGGGAAATTTAATTAGCTTTCCAATGATACAAATTTTGTCCAAATTAGGTATCGAAGTAAAACGTTATGGACGTTTTACATAAGAGTATCAGAAATGCCCAGAAGCGGCGGTCAGGCTGATGGACCATCGAGCTAGAGATGGACCATCGCCCAAGCTGTGGCAGCTAAGGCAATGAACCAATTTTTTGGCCAAGTGTGATGGTCAGGATCAATGGACCATCGTGCTAGTGATGGATCATCGCCCAAACCATAACAGACGAAGCAGAAAGTTTAGGTTCTGGCCAAGTATGACGAGATAGGCCGACGGACCATCGAGCCAGCGACTGACCATCTCCCAAACCATCGCCAATTTTGATCAATAATTTTAAGTCATTTTGAAAAGGGTATTTGGGTCTTTTCCCACCCATTTTAACCCTTAATTATACCAGACAAGAACTCATAACTTCATTATTCATCTATAACACAAAATTAGGGTTTCTATCTCATAACTTCATGTCTTGTCAGTTTTATGTGGGGGTACTTGTACCTGACAATTTAGCTGTATGCCTAGATCTAGTGTTAGTTTTGAAGATACTCTCAGTCAAGCTATGCTCAGTAGAATTCAGTCACACTGATGACTCAGGAAAACTCAAAAATCCTAGTAATCACAGAAATCTCAGTAATCTTAGTAATACTCTATCAGTCAATGAAACTTACTGAAGCCAGTCCTGTTCAATTCAGTTAATCATGTTTCAGTATCTATGAAGATAGGAGTAGGAGTTAGCACCGAGTGAACCTAAGGATGAGGGCACACATTGATAGTTTAGGGTGTGATCCTTAGAAGAAATACTTCCATTCCAAAACTATGTAGCCAGCATAGGTTGAGACATCAACACTGGCAGATGAGGGTTGATGAGGTGGATTAATACTGCCAGATGAGGGTCCCACCATTCTCTTATGGGGACACTGTCAGATGAGGGTCACCCAAAGTTTGTCCTTACCAGTGGTGCGGTATTGACATCCTTCTATTTGGGGCCCAACTTAACTATAAGAGCATATTTGGGGTATGTCGATTAGATGAATACTTCCTATAGTTACAGTCTTAGTCTCAATTTTAGTAATATAACTTAGATAGTTCTACAAAATTCAAGTGTAATACCCCGGGAAATTTTTTGTTAAAATTTTGTGCGTAAACGTGTTGGGTTCTATCTTCTAGAATGAATTATAAATTTTCCATGTGGAATGTCTTAGATTATGACCACCATTGTGTATAGAATCAAATAATCTTTCCAATGATACGTAGATCATCCAAAACGGACACCCGAGCGATGAATAGTAGTGAACAGTAAAACGTGCATGAAAAAGTACTGAGGCTTGGCATATTTTTGCTCCAACTTTAACTGATCATAACTCGTTGTGCATAATGATATAGGAGATATACTATATATCAACAGAAATCTCTACGAGTTCTCTTTCCAATGAAATTGGTTTCATCTAATTTTTCTATCGGAGCAAAAAGTTATGCTCGATCTACTTCAGCCTATCAAAAGCAAATTTTTGGGTCAACTTCAAACGATCATAACTCCTCGTACACAATGATATGGGTGAGATACTATATATCAACGGAAATATATGAGAGTCCCCTTTTAAATGAAATTGGTTTCATCCAATTTAGATGTCGGAGTAAAACGTTATGATTGATCTACTTCAGACTATCAAAATAGTCCACCATAGGACAGATTCGAGAATTATTTGATTTTTAGGGGCATTTTGGTCATTTTCCATCACCCAAAATTCATCAAACCCTATATTAAAGCCTATTAGAAGCATTATATGTTATATTTCATCAAATTCGCTCAAAAAGAAAACCCTAAGCTCCTACATCCAACTTCAAGAACCTCCAAAGTTCACCATTAATTCTATAAATTTTTTCAAGATTCCAAGTTCCTAGTTCAAGAACACCAAGAATCATCATTCAAAGGCACGATTAACATTTCAAAAATGAGTATCAATCTAAAGTTCATCATTCAAGGTATGTGAGATTTTTCAACAAGAACTCTCTTTTGTTCTTGTGCCCAAAAGTAATTTTCTTTACAAAGGTATGATTTTTATTTAATTTTTACGAATTTGAAGCAGGAACCTATATCTTATGTTGATTATTATGAAATCTTGATGTTTATGATTTTGAAAGATGAATTTACATGTGTGGAGATATAAAGCATGAATCTTGAACGATATTTATCATGATTTTGATATTTGGGTCATGAATCCCCATTGGAAATTGTGTTTTTTTGAGAAAGTGTGTGTTATAAGTACGTTGATGTTGAATATTTGAGATATTTTGAATGATTTGACCTTTTGGTCTTAATGGAGTTGTTTTGAACTCGAGTGTGAAAGAAATCCACAAAGTGGTTGATTTTGATAAATGGGAAGCATGATGGCTCCTGATGTATATTTATATATTAATGAAATTGTTTTGTTTTGGATTGTTTTTGTAATGAGTTAAGCTAAGTTCGGGAGAAATCTTTAGCACCGAGTGGGAGGTATAAAGCGACCTTACTTCCCTAGAACTACGTGCCCTCGTAGGAGTGAGCCTGAGGATGATTTATATAGTGATCACTAGTTTATGTGTATTTGATATCGATAATCCTACTCCAATGGCAAGGATGGGATGGCTCTCCCCAATGTGGATTGTACGTTGGACTCCATGTAGCTCACATAGTTTATGTCGGTTATAGGATCTCCCAGTGCGTGTGTGTTTCCTTGTGTCTATGGAGAATGGTGAAGTGATTTTAAAGTGGAATTGTGAAAGTTATTCTTTTGAAAGATTTAAATGATATTTACATTATGAGAATTGATATTCTTGATGAACAGAAAGTGATTGACAAATTATATGATGACTCACATGTGTTATTGTACTTATTTCATCCTCTCATGATTATGATGATTTTCTTCGGGCTATGTGATTCTTTCATACATCCTCCATATTTCTTCTAAATATTTATGATGATGATTTTTATACAATTACATACACCTCCATATATTCGGTTTCTTTCCATGGTACTGACCTACATCTTCGGATGTAGGCTGTATTTTCTCGGAATATAGGTTCAATTGCTCAGTTCCAGGTTCAATAGTAATTCTTCGGGCACACTGTTCTACATCTTCTGTTGTGGTGAGTCCTCATGTTCTGAGGATGTGATGTCTGATGTTGGTTTTACGAAATCGTTTACATTTGATAACAGAGTATGAGTCAGTTGGGGCATGTCTTAATGGCTCGCTGGTTTTATTGATTTTTCTTAGAGGCTTTTCAGACTAGTATAGATGTTGAGAGTTGACTAATAAGTCGTATTTTGTTATCTTTCTGAAATTCTTTCATTCTTGGATGATAATTACTCTGTTATTATTTGACGGTTATTTATGAAAACCCCATTGATTCATGTTGAATTCAATGAAAATGGCCTAAAGGGTTAGCTTAGGGCTACTCATAGCCTCAAGCACCGTGTGATGCTCCAAGACCCATTTTTGGGGCGTTACAAAATTGGTATCAGAGCCTAGGGTTTTAAGGTGTGCTAGGGTATCTGAGAAGCCGCATTAAGTAGAGTCTTGATCATCAGTGTGTAGCGCGCCACATCTATGAGCAAGAGGCTACAAGATGTTTTGGGAAAAAGTGTGATCCTTTCTTTTAAAAGTCTATCATGCTTAAGGTGTCTCTCTCTGCTATTGATTCGTGCTCTCCTCTTTCAGAAATATACCTCCACATCAAGCGAGAAGAAATAATGATGGTCAGCAACCTCAACCCGTTGACCCATTGAATGAAAACGTGTCTCATGCTGAATTTCAGGCAGCCTTTCTGGTGCTGGCCTAAGCTGTTACTATAAATATTCAGGACAACCTAGCCCCGGCTCCACAGCAGCAGGGAGGTAATTCAGCTACTTCCAAGATCCATGACTTCATCTAGATGAATCCACCAGAATTCTATGGGTCCAAGTCTGATAAGGATCCACGATTGTTTTTAGAGGAGGTGCGTAAGATTACTCAGGTGATGCATGTTTCTGAGGAACATAGTGTGGAGTTGGCTGCATATGACTGGGTTTTTGCTTGGAGGAAAGGTAGAGGTAAGAGAGCTATCCGTACAACTTGGCAAGAGTTCCAGGATGTATTCCTGGATAAGTTTTTCCCTTTGGAGATGAGGGAGGCAAAGGTGGAAGAGTTTATGAACTTGCGATAGGGCTCTATGACTGTTAGGGAGTACTGTCTAAAGTTAAATCAGTTGGCCAAGTATGCTCCTGACTTAGTGGCTAGTAATCGGGCTAGTATGAGTAAGTTTTTGACTGGAGTATCTAGTTATGTGGTTAAGTAGTGTAGGTCAGCTATGCTGAATAGTGAGATGAATCTTTCTAGGCTGATGACTCATGCCTAACAGATTAAGGCAGATAAGATTAAGGATAGAGATAGAGTGAGAGGGAATAACAGAGCTAGGTTCGAGCAGCACGAACAGGGTCAGACTAGATTACAGGGAGGGAGTCACCCACAGTATCAGGATCGTTCTTCTATTCCAGCACCATTATCTACTAGTGCTCACGTGCCTAGAGGTACAAAGGAGCAAGGTAGCAGGTTATATGCATCCAGGTCCCAGTACAGTACTGGCAGTTAGCCAAATCATCCCCTGTGTCCTAAGTGTGGTAGGGCTCATTCGGATGAGTGTTAGGGTGAGAAGAGGGGTTATTTTCGGTGTGCTAACATGGGTCACAGAGTTAGAGATTGTCCAAAGGATGGACAAGGGAGTCGTGACTATCGTCCTCAAACCCAGACTCAGACTCTTAGTGCTCCATTTCCAGCAATTCGCCCAGTCCCAGCTCAGGGCTCGTCTTCTAGAAATGCTGGTGGGCAGCACCAGAATAGATTCTATGCTTTATCATCCTGCTAGGAATAGGAGGACTCTCCCGATGTTGTTACTGGTATGCTTCATGTATTTCAGTTTGATATATTTGCTTTGTTGCACCCTGGATCTAGTTTCTCATATGTTACACCTTTGATTGCTGTGAATTTTGAAATGAGTCCTGAGATTATTCCTGAGCCTATTTTAGTTTCTACCCCAGTGGATAATTCGATTATTCCCCAAAAAGTGCATAAAAAGTGTCCTATTACCGTTCTTCATAGAGTCTTGTTGGCCAATCTGATTGAGTTAGACATGGTAGATTTTGATGTGATTCTGGGTATGGACTGGTTGTATTCTTCTTATGCCTCTATTAATTGTCAGACCTGAGTGGTCAAGTTTCAGTTTTAGGGTGCATCCTTGTTTGAGTGGTCTGGGAATTCTGTCACCCAAGAGTCATTTTATCTCTTACCTCAAAGCTAGAAAGCTTATTTCTAAGGGGTGTATTTACCATTTGGTTAGAGTCAAAGACACTAAGTGTCATACTCCAACTCTCCAATCTATTAACATCGTCAATGAGTCTTCTAATATCCTTCTAGATGATCTCCCAGGGATACCTCCTAATAGAGAGATAGAGTTCAAGATTGATCTTCTTCCCAATACCCAGCCCATTTCTATTTGTCCTTACCGTATGGCCCTTACAGAACTTAAGGATTTGAAAGAGCAACTCAAAGATCTACTAGATAAGGGTTTCATAAGGCCAAGTATTTCTCGTTGGGGTGCTCCTATGTTGTTTGTGAGAAAAAAAGATGGCTCTTTGTGTATGTGCATTGATTACCACCAATTGAATAAAGTCACCATAAAAAAAAAGTACCCCCTTTCGAGAATAGATGATTTGTTTGACCAATTGCAAGGTGCAAGTTATTTCTCAAAGATAGACCTTCATTTCGACTATCATCATCTCAAATTTAGGGAGTGTGACATCCCAAAAACTACTTTTCGAACTTATTATGGCCATTTTGAGTTTCTTGTTATGTCTTTTGGGTTAACTAATGCCCTAGTAGCTTTCATGGACCTCATGAATTGAGTGTTCAAACTATATCTAGATATGTTTCTCATAGTGTTCATCTATGATATACTGGTGTACTCCCGTAGTGAGGATGAATATTTTGATCATCTCTGTACTGTCTTACAAACCCTTAGAGATCAAAAGTTGTTTGCCAAGTTGAATAAGTGTGATTTTTGGCTAAGGTCAGTTGCTTTTTTGGGTCATATCATTTCTTCTGAGGGTATTAGAGTTGATCCACAAAAGATCGAAGCTGTTAGAAATTAGCCTAGACCAATTTCTCTGATTCATATCCTAAGTTTCTTGGGTTTATCTGGCTATTACCACTGTTTTGTTGAGGGTTTCTCCTCTATAGCGTCTCCTATGAATCGGTTGACCCAAAAGTAAGTGAAGTTCTTGTGGTTTGAATCTTGTGAGAAAAGTTTTCAGGAGTTGAAGACTTAACTCACTTCAGCCCCTGTTTTGACTTTACCTGATGGTATTGATGGTTTTATGGTGTACTGTGATTCTTTGAGAGTTGGGTTGGGTTGCGTATTGATGCAGAAGGGTAAGGTGATAGCTTATGATTCTAGACAGTTGAAACTCCATGAGAAAAATTACCCCACCTATGACCTTGAGTTGGCTGTTGTTGTGTTTTCTTTGAAAATCTGGAGACACTTTTTGTATGGTGTCCATGTTGATGTTTTTACTTATTATAAGAGTCTGCAGTATGTGTTTACCCAGAGAGAATTGAATCTTAGGTAGAGACGATAGATGGAATTGTTAAAGGACTATGATATAAGTGTATTGTACTATCCGGGCAAGGCCAATGTTGTGGTGGATGCCTTAAGTAGAGTGTCCATGGGTAGTGTTTTGCATGTGGTAGAAGGTAAGAAAGAGTTGGCTCGTGATGTACATCATTTGGCTAGATTGGGGGTTCGGTTGTTTGACTCTGCTGAAGGTAGTATAGGGGTTCAGAGTAGTTCCGAGTCCTCCTTGGTTTCGAAAGCGAAGGAAAAGTAATACTTAGATGCTAGTTTGGTCAGATTGAAGGAGTCAGTTAAGGACCAAAAAGTAGAGGTTTTCTCCCAAGGGGGAGATGGTGTGTTGAGATTGCAGGGTAGATTGTGTCTCCCGCATATTGATGATCTGAGACAGATGATTATGGCTGAAGCGCACGGGGCACGATATTCTGTTCATCCTGGTGCCACCAAGATGTACTGAGACTTGCGGGAAATCTGTTGGTGGAGTGACATGAAGAAAGATATAGCAGCATTTATAGCTAATTGTACAACATGCCAATAGGTTAAGGTTGAACACCAAAGTCCTGGTGGTATGATGCAAGAGTTTAGTATTCCAACCTGGAAGTGGGAAGAGATAAATATGGACTTCGTGATTAGTTTACCTCCTTCCTGACGCTATCATAATTCCATTTGGGTTATGGTTGATAGGTTGACTAAGTATGCTCATTTCTTGCCTGTTTGTACTTTATATACTGCTGAGGATTATGCTAGATTGTATATCCGAGAGCTAGTTAGACTACTTGGAGTTCCTTTGTCTATCATTTCGGATAGGGGTACTCAGTTCACTTCGCAATTTTGGAAAGCTTTTCAGAAGGGTCTTGGTACCCAAATGCTTTTGAGTTCTGCTTTTCATCCGTAGCCCGATGGTCAGGCTGAGCGGACCATCCAGACCTTAGAGGATATGTTGAGAGCTTATGCACTTGACTTTAAGGGAAGTTGGAATGATCACTTACCGTTGATAAAGTTTGCTTACAATAATAGTTTCCACTCTATTATTGGCATGTCTCCGTTTGAAGCCTTATATGGGAGAAAGTGTAGATCACCCATAGGTTGGTTCGTGGTGGGTGAAGCGGTTGTAAGTGGTCCTAATTCAGTATTTGAGGCTATGGAAAAAGTAAAGTTGATTAGGGAAAGGTTGAAAACTGCGCAGAGTCGTCAGAAGTCATATGCGGATGTTAGAAGGAGAGACCTTGAGTTTGAAGTTGGTGACCTAGTGTATCTGAAAATTTCACCCATGAGGGGGGTGAAGAGATTTAGAAAGAAGGGGAAGCTTAGTCCCCGTTATGTTGGTCCTTACAAAATTCTTAGCCGTGTTGGTAAGGTAGCTTATAAGTTTGAGTTGCCTTCTGAGTTGTCCTCTGTTCATCCAATATTCCATGTCTCCATGCTTAGAAAGCATATTAGCAATGCTGTAGTAGTGGATTCCATTATGAGTGTTGACATTCAAGAAAATCTTTCTTTTGATGAGACTCCTATTTAGATTCTTGATTTCAGTGTCCGAAGACTAAGGAACAAAGAAGTTCCCTTGGTCAAGGTGTTGTGGCGAAACCAATCTGTTGAGGGTGCAACTTTGGAAGCTGAGGAGGATATGCGATCCAAGTACCCGCACCTATTTTCCGCGAACTCTGATCAATCCGAAG
>NW_025891042.1:0-6261 GCF_002878395.1 Capsicum annuum
AACTCATTGTTGTGAACCTAATGCTATGATTTATTATATATAAGATGTCTTTTTTTAAAATAACTTGTGCATTAATAAAATGAGGCAAAACATGAACTTAAATAATACAACAGACCACAATTATTCTCAATAGTTGCACAAACAACTGGAATGTTTTCCTCCAACAGATGAAAATCTGTCGAAACATATGGATAATCTGTTGAAACCCAATAGATGACCAATCGGTTTCAACTATTGAAAGAACTCAAAATCCAAAATTGCTAGTGCTACTCGATTCAACATTGCCTCCAACCGGCGACATGTTAACATGTATTAGATTAGAAGAAAACAGAATGAAAATTGAATAAGAATTAAAACGCCAAAGTCTAACTAAAAGTAATTTTTTCATTAAATGAAAAATAAAATACATTAGGTATCGATCCAATATAGAAAAATTAAAATTCATATGCTAAAAGAAAAAACACATTCTAATTATTATTATCATCATTATCATTAATGACAACCGGCCAATCAACTCGCAGCAGCAAGGCTCTCATCTGCTTCTGCATCTCTCTGAACATTGTTGCTCTCACAGCAACCAACTCGCTCTGCAGGTCATTAACCTGCCTTTGAAGTTTCCGCACTATGTCGCGTAGAATAGCAATGTCCGGAAAAAGACCAGCCATAAGTAGAACACGCATGAATTACAAATGTAAAAAAAAAATATTCACAATGTAATGCAACGTATACGACCAACTAGTAAATTTACGCCAGAAATAAACTTACCTCAATGAGAAAGGAATATGCTCTTTGAAGAGTAGTGGTTGAAAAAGTCACACGAAAGGAAAAAATGCAAGAAATAAATAGAGTTGAATAAAGATTGAGGGACCTCTAATATAATCTAGACGTGTCAGGCCAAAAGGCAGGACTGTTCAGCTCCATTGTATTGATTACATTCAAACTGGTGGCATTTTATTTTCTGTGAAAAGTCGAGACTTTTTTTTTTACACTAATTACTTCTTACCTTTTCATAGCGGTTTGAGACTCGATAAAAGCCGTTATTATTGAGCTGTTGCAACAGATCGTCCAGTATTTTTAACAGATTTAGCATCTGTTATAACAGATGGATGGATTGAATGTGCAACAGACGACTGTCAAACAGATTTACCATCTGTTGCAATAGATGATTTGAATATGCAACAAATAAGACATCTGATGCAACTAATGTATTATCTGTTGCTATAGATGGACAATATGTATAAGTTAGAGGAGATGTTTTGATATCTTCTAACAGCTGATTCATTAGTTTCAGTTTCAACAGATGGAGTATTTGAATCATTAGCTATTTTGAATGTGTGAGATAAAAAGTCTTCACCTCCTTTTAATAGTCCCTCCATTACGTATTAGTTGGGCCCCATGGGCTTGGCACACCAATTAATAAAAATATAAATTAGGTGATTATTTTACCAAATTGGCCTTATTAATTTTGATTAGAAAGTATAAATGTGAATAATATAGTTTATGTAGTCATTTAATAATAGGGGTAATCTTGAAAGAATATAATAAAATTCTATTGATTTTAAAAATAGGAAAAATAAATTGAAACAAACATATTTAGAAAAAATTAATCACATGCATGCAGATTAATTAAAAAAAAAGTCAGGTCTATCACAACAGATTTACCATCTGTTGAAACATATAGATTATCTGTTGCGACAGATGGACCATATGTTTGGAGGAGATGTTTTGATTTCTTCCAACAGCTGATTCGTCAGTTACAACAGATGGAGATTTTGATTCATTAGTTGTTTTGAATGTGTTAAGATAAAAAGTTACGACTCTTCACACCTCTATTTTAATAGTCATCACATTCGTGCAGATGAATAAAAGACACTGACATATCCTGATGGGGTAGGAAGAATAAGATACGTGCAATGGATCTCATTTTTATGCATGCGAGTTATGTATATTATTGATCAGGCTACCGTGAAGACACATAAAGTGCAATGATTTTGTGAATGTAGTTTTTTATCGATGATTAGACACTGATCTTTCAAATAAGATCCTGAATTGTACAGTTTAGTTTGATAGGGGCGAACTGATAAGGCTGAAGGGTTCCAAGATAACGCGTTATAATTTAATGACACGATTCAAGCACATGTTTTTGTGTTTGGGGAAGAGTTCAAATTTTTGACAGCAGTGTAAATATCCAATAGTGATTGGACCGGTTTTAATGGCACAATGGACTTCTTGAAAGGCCTTCAAAGCCTCGCAATGCAGCAAACAATGATAGAACTAATAGAAATTCCCCTGGTCCAAATTTATATGGCTAGATTGGTGGAGAAGACTATTATACAGCAGAAGGTGTTTGGGAGAAAACCTGTGCGGGAAGAGGGAGATTGAGAAGGCCATATATCATCTTAGTACTTGTTTAAGAGGATACACAGGGTTAATTGCTCTTGACCATTCTTTTTTTTCTCCAATGACTGATGGATTTTCATTTTTGGATACACTTTCACATTCGCATCTCATCCAGTTTTTTCATTTTTCATGTCAATTTCATAAGCTAATTTTGCTACACTTTCTTTCCGGCCCTGTGTATCCTCTTAAACAAGTACCAAGATGATATATGACCTTCTCAACCTCTCTCTTCCCACACAGGTTTTCTCCCAAACACCTTCTGCAGTATAATAGTCTCCTCCAACAACCCATCCATATAAATTTGGACCAGGGAAATTTTTATTGGTTCTATCATTGTTTGCTGCATTGCAAGGTTTTGGAGGTCTTTCAAGAAGTCCATTGTACCATTAAAACCAGTCCAATCACTATTGAATATTTACACTAACGCCAAAAACTTGAACCCTTCCCCAAACTTTATACAAAAACATGAGCATAAACCATCATTAAATTGTAACGGGATATCAACACCACCGTCTTAGTCCCTCAGCCTTACCAGTTCGAACCTAACAATCTTAGCTGTAAAATTCCATATCTTGCTTGAAGAATAATACCTAATAGGTAAAGAACAAACATTCATAAAATCATTGTATTGGATGTGTGTTTTCATGACAGGTTGATTAGTAATATATACCTCCCACATATGAAGTGGTTCCATCTGCAAGCAGCTTATTCCTCCGAACCCATCTTTACTCTAACCTGTAATGCTGGCCGGGCAAAAGTGGATCCAATTTCACTTCTTTTTGTTTGCAAACAAGAGAAATACATTTGATGTCAAACAAGAGAAGAACTAATATGATACAACAGATTACCCATTTGTTCAACCGATGAGGCATCATTTACAAAGGATGGATGACTTGTTGCAACAAATGGGCCATTTGTAAGAATAAATCAAACCAGCCTTACTACTGGTTTGATTTCTTTAAAAAGTTGCTTCGTCTATTCCAATAGCTGATTCATCAGTTTAAATAGTTGAGGAAACTGTTGTAACAACACCACCAACAGCATCCACCACAAAGAAACAAATAAAATAACACCATATGTTCCAACACCATCCACAACACAAACATCACATGTTCCAACATAACCACCACACCCAATAACAGCACCACCAAAGTACCAAACAAAAGACATAAAAAAAACTATACTGCTAACAAGGCTTTTTAAGTTCTCCCAATAAATGAGTTTTTTCGCATATTTTAATAAAAACAATGGTTCGTTCATTCAAGACTTAAAAGTCACCTTTCCTTCAATTTTCTCAATAAATAGTGAACTAGTAATGGGTAAATCATTGATAGCAACAGATGTAAATAACTAATTTAAATGACATACAAAGAAGAAGGCGAGATGAAAAGAGCAACTTTAAACCATACCTGCAATGTCAAAAAAGCAAATGGATCAGAATATCCAGTTCAGTCGAGAAAAGATATTGATTGGTTGAGATCCCAAAGGATCCTCATCCGAAAGAAGAGAGAAAAGAGAGGAAAAAAGGAAACAAAAAAGATAATTGAGAATAAAGAATAAAGAAGAGTTATGAGTTGAGTCTAGTCTAGACTACTTTATGGCTGAAGGAGAGAGAGTTCTAGATATGGGGGGTTTTAAATATTCATTAATAACTTTTGAGGGGCACGACGAGACGGTGACATTGAAAAGACCAAATAAGACTACTCACTCAGGAGATTTTTGAGTTATCAAAGTTGTACCGAGTAATATTTTTTACCGCCTTAGTATTTTAACTATTTTATCTCGGATAGAAAATACCTAAATTGCTTTATAAAAAAAAGGATCAAAAAATATTTAAGTGGAACAAATGACTTAATCTGTTTGCTAGTTTGCAACAGATTCGTGATCTGTCACAACAAATGACATAACCTGTTTGATAGTTTACAACAGATGCGTAATATGTTCCAATATATTACCTAATCTGTTTGATTTGATCCAACAGAAAAGACATATGTTGTAACAAGTTGAACATTTGCTTATATGTAATTTCAATTGAGTTCATATGTTAGACTAAAACCTTAATTGAATGTGAGTTCTCATAGGGTCAAATAAAACTTAAATTGAGTCTTTTAGCAATTTCATGATGTGACGGTACTGCGTTCCTCCGACCAGAATCATTGACCGATCATTCTGAGCCGAGCTGATTCTTACTACCTCATATGTTAGACTAATACCTTAATTGATTAATCTAGGACTAGGGTACTAATACCTTGATTGAATAATCTGGGACTAGGGGTGAGTTCTCATAAGGTCAACTACAACTTCAATTGAGTTTTTTGGCAATTGCATAATGAGACGGTACTTCGTTACTCTCGACTAGAGTCATCGATCGATAACTCTGAGTCGAACCCATTCGTACTACCTCATATGTTAGACTAATACCTTAATTAATTAATATAGGACTAGGGTACTAATACCCTAATTAAATATAGGGGCAACTACAACTTCAATTGAGTCTTTTATCAATTGCATGATGAGACGATACTGCGTTCTTCCCAACCAAAGTCGGCGATCGATCACTCTGAGGCGAACCGATTCTTACTACCTTATATGTTAGACTAATACCTTAATTGATTGATCTAGGACTAGGGGTGAGTTCTTATAATGTCAACTATAATAGATGACAGTGCCTATTTGGTAATTTACAACAGATGGGTAATCTATTGCAGCATATAACTCAATCTATTTGATAATTTACAACAGATGGGTAATCTATTGCAATAGATGACTTAATCTATTTGATAGTTTACAATAGATTCGTGATCTATCGCAACAAATGGCTTAATCTGTATGATAGTTTACAACAGACGTGTAATATGTTGTAACAGATTATATAATCTGTTTGATTTGATCCAACAGAAAAGACATCTGCTGCAATAGGTTGAACATTTGTTTATATATAATTCAATTGAGTTCACATGTTAGAATAATACCTTAATTGAATGTGAGTTCTCATAGGGTCAACTACAACTTCAATTGAATCTTTGGTCAATTGCATGATGAAACGGTACTGAGTTCCTCCCGACCAGAGTCAATGATCGATCACTCTGAGCCGAACCGATTCTTACTAACTCATATGTTAGACTAATGCCTTAATTCATTAATCTAGGACTAGGGTACTAGTACCTTGATTGAATAATCTGGGACTAGGGGTGAGTTCTCATAAGGTCAACTATCGATTAATCTAGAACTAGGGGTGAGTTCTCATAGGGTCAGCCACAACAGATGACAGCATCTATTTGATAATTTTATGGGTAATCTGTTGTGATATATGACAATCCATTTGATAATTTACAGCAGACGGGTAATCTGTCGCAACAGATGACTTAATCTGTTTGATAATTTACATCAGATTCAAAATCTGTTGTTACCTAATCTGATTGATAATTTACAATAGATGAGAAATCTGACGCAACATGTTAAATATTTATTTTTTATAATTTCAATTGTGTTCAAATAGTAGACTCCTAAATTGATTAATCTAGGACCAGGGGTGAGTTTTCACAGGGTCACCTCCTAGAGTACTCGATCAACTACAACTTCAATTGTTTTTATATGATTTTAAAAATTATGCATATATTTTATGATTTTAAAAATAATTAAGACCATTTCGGACCAAATTAACATTTTCAAAACTACTTGTTATTCTTTTTCAAAATACAAATCAGCCCATACAAAACGTTTCACCATTTCTCTCTCATTCTCACTCGACAATACAGTACCGACAACAACTACTCAACAAATTTACTCAACCCTTCACAACAGAATATTTTTCTTCTTATTTCCAACCACATAGGTGTTATTTTCGACATCATTCTTGCT
>NW_025891043.1:0-1296 GCF_002878395.1 Capsicum annuum
TTTGATTAATTTTACCAAATCAGTGTGGGTTTTAGTCCACGGAGTTTTATGATCTTTTTTCAGACGATCATAGAGCGGAGCCAGATCTCGAGACAAATTTTTATAGAAAGGAGAGATATAATTAAGACTGCCAAGAAATCTCTGTAGTTGCTTCTTGTCAGTAATCTCATCAGGGAATTTAGTAGCGAATTCAAGTACTCGCTGTATTGGTTCAATTGAACCTTGAGAAATATTATGGCCAAGAAATCGAATACTAGTTTGAAATAAACTGATTTTTGGTTTGGAAATGACAAGACCATTTTGAATAATGATTTGCTTAAAAATATGCAAATGTTTAAAATGATGGTCAAGAGTTTTTGAGAATACTAGAATATCATCTATATAGACGATGATAAAATCCATATAAGGATTAAAGATATCATTCATAATTTTTTGAAATTCAGAAGGAGCATTTTTTAATCCGAATGGCATAACATTCCATTCGTACTGTCCAAAGGGGACATTAAAAGCAGTTCTATAAGTATGATTTTTATCAATTTGAATCTGCCAATAGCCAGATTTGAGATCAAATTTAGAAAATATATTAGCGTCATATAATCTGGACAGTAAATCTCTTTTGTTGGGAATTGGATATCGAATCCATTTTAAAACTTTATTTAGGGGTTTATAATTGATTACTAACCGAGGAATACCTCTTTCTTTTTCAGCAGCATTATTGACATAAAAGGCAGTACAAGACCAAGGAGATTTAGAGGGTTTAATAAGTCCCTTTTGTAGGAGACTGTCTATCTCTGTTTTGCAGAATTCGACCAAGTTTGAATTCATTTGACATGGTCGGGATTTGGTAGGGATCTTGTCTTCGCTAAAACTTTCCTCATAAGGAAGAGAAACAATATGTTTTTTTCGATTCCAGAAAGCGTTTGGATGATCAGCACAAATATCAAGTATTAATTGAGAAGAAATTGTTTTTATTTTTTCTTGTATTTTAACCGATTTCATTGTATCGGAAATATTAATGCTCATTATTTCTAATTGTAAGAAATTAAGCTGATTTTGTTTTATATTAATAAGAGCATTTATATCTCTAGTGACCGGGTGAGTAATAAAAGGGTATGAAATTGGCTGATTTTTATACGTAGCCGTAAAGCCGCTAGCATCAATATGCGTATAGGGATAAATAGCATTTATAAAAGGGGTGCCTAGAATGATAGGCGGATAAATTTGGTTTTTGACCAAAAAGAAGAAATGAGGAATACAAACCTTGTTTCGGCAAATATGCGCATTAGGCAGTTTATA
>NW_025891044.1:0-3192 GCF_002878395.1 Capsicum annuum
TTTTTTTTGGATTTTTTTCTTAAATTTTAGCACTCTCTCAATTAAAGTAATAAAAAAAATTAACTCACCATTTAATACTATGAATCAGAAGGTTACCATTTGAAGCAACCCAAACGTTGACATTTTTAAACGTTTTCATTTTAAAATGCTGACATTTAAATTCTTTCTTTATTACATATTAATTACTCTTTTAAATCCTAATTAATCATACCTTCATTGCTATTCCTCTTTTCCCTTCCTTTAAAATTCATTTTCTTCTCAATTTTCTTTAGACATCTATGATATTTCATTTGGATACTCTCTTCACGTTTGGATTATTCTTTATACTTTTACTTTATTTGCTCACACTTTTATCATTTTATGTGATTGTTTACATAGACGAACACTTTCATCATTTTATGTGATTGTTTGCATAGATAAATATTTTTTTTTTAGTATACCTTCATACTCGCATATATTTGTATGAAATTTTAATATTTGCACTGTTTAATAGAAGAATTTAAAATGCACTTGATTACTTTTCAGGCTTCAAAGACAGAGATCTATATATTGAAATTAGGACACTACAAAAAAAAACAACAAATGACACGGTAAAAGAAGGTGAGATTTTTTATTTTTTTTTGCAGATTTCTTTCTCTTCGACTAGTTTTTAAAATAAAAGTGAAAGAAAATTTTCTCATGACTTGACTGAGGAACTAGAGGGAGAGAAAGAAGGAAAAACATTAAAGAGAAATAACTTTTTAATTAATTTGTGTCTTCTTTTTCTTTTTAAAATTTTCTTCCCCTTTTTATTTGGAATAAATGGTGAGTATAAGAGAAGGCGAAACGAAGATATTTCGAAATTAAATTGCATAAATTTATATATTTAATTATTTGAGATGGTATATTCATGAATTAATTTTTTAGATGATCACTCAACTAATAGTCGTATGTTATCTCGAAAGAATGAAAATTCTCTTAGTGATGGAAAACTAGAGGGGGAGGAAGAAAACACGAAAAAAAAAGAAGAAGAAATAAATTGGAAAAAGATGAAAACTTACTTACATTCGTTCTTTTTTAGCTTAATTTGTCAAAACTTTTCATTCGTGCTACATTTTTTTTTCATTTTAAATATACCCTCCCTTTTCCTTATTCTTTTTAGTGTTGGTTTCTTTTTCATCTATCTTTCCTTTATGATAAATACGAGAATTATTTGATTAAAGAAGTTGTTTAGTACCCATCGAGTTTTTAGAAAAAACTTAGAGAATAAAGATAATTTTTATTTAGAAAAATATAATGACACAACAACATATAAAAAATTCTATGATGATTTAAAAATAAAAGAATTTTTATCTAAACAGTTATGAAAGAAATTTTTTTAAAAAGTAATTGATGATAATGACAACACAATTTTGTTAAGGGATGAACATGATCAAAAGATTTGTCATATATTTTTCTTCATTAGTATAATTAGTAAATATGTGTTATTTTTACTACAAAATATTTGTTATAAAATGATTGTATATGTACATGTAATATATAAAGTGTATATTGTTGTAGTCACAATATTATTTTTTTGCCTTTAAATTAATATTTCTTGAACTGATTAAGAATTTTAAAAAAAAATTAACGATATATTTTAAAGACCACGCGAAGCGCGAACACATTTACTAGTATAATAATATAACACAAACTACATGGTTAATAGTATATCCCAATAATACACATGTTACAAAAAGACAACTTAATCTATAATCCTATTATTGATTAATGCATACACGTCTCTGTTAAAAATATTGGGAGAACCACCCGTTCATCATAGCTACAAGGAACAAAATAAGATAGCTGATGCCATGGTCAAGGCGGGAGCTAGACTAGATCACTATGAAAGATGCAAACTTTTTGCAGCACCAACCCCTTTTAAAGCCCATGATGTCTGAGCAGACATGGAAGGAACTTGCTATCATAGAAATGTACCTTCACTTTCGACCACCATTAGGCTACGCCCAACTTTTTTTTATAACGGAGCCGGACTAAGCTCCCTAAACAACTTGTGTTTTCCATTCTGTCTTAAATCTTAATGCATGTCTTACTAAAAAAGGTAGCCCGGTGCACCCCATCACAAGGGCGTATCGTACGCAATCTTACCTTACATTTATGCCGGAGGTTGTTTCCAAGGCTTGAATCCATGACCTCAAAGGGGAATGCATGTCTTACTAGTAATAATTTAAAAAAAAAAAAAACTAAAATGACCATTTTTCTCTATAGACAAAGAAATGGGTTAAATTGGTTAATTAAATATTTAAGTAGCTATAATTAACCAAAATATCTAAATGAGTTAAATTGGCAGCAAGTTATCCTAATTCAATCAACTTGAACAAACTCATCAAAATGACCCCTATAATATAAGATATATATATATGTATATATATATATATATGTATATATATATTTATATATATATATGCAACAAATTTAAAAGTATATTGAAAAAAAAATAAATTAAAAGTATCACACATATAAACGTGTAAAATGTTGATTTTGTCAAGTAATGATTGAACACATAGAAAACTAGCAAAGAAAATTATTTGACTATCATGGAAAATAAAATTCTAGCTACAACAACTACTACAGTATGGCACTAAGCCTATTGTTTTTAGGGTGTGTTTAGTATGATAGAAAATGTTTGGTTGCAATAAAATGTTTGGAAAATATTTCCCACAATAATTCATTTTCCCTAATTTGAGGGAAAATGACTTTCCTCATGGGCGGGAAGTTATTTTCAAAAAAATGACAAATGTGACTTATGACCCCACCCCCACCTCTCTTCCCCACCCCAACAACACTCAAATTCACATGACTCATAAAATTCACATTTCTAAAAATTTTACATTATTCGAAAATATTTTTCACTATGCTTTGTTTCAATTTTTCACTGCTTGAAATAAAAAATAGTGAAGTCTGAATTTTTCCCATTTTCAATGTTCGTTGAATGTACTGTTATTTTCATATGCATAGAGGAAAACTTATCTATGTTACTTTTGTTAATTGCATATTTCATTTTGTGATCGATCAAACTTGTTTCATGAGGTTGAATAAACTTGCCGTTCCGTTATATTTCTATTGATTGTAGTATCTTGAGATTGTCCTGACAAAATATTGAAAAGTGTCTCCTATATTTGCTAATTAATAGTTGCTTAAATTTAGTGATTG
>NW_025891045.1:0-2763 GCF_002878395.1 Capsicum annuum
TGATACTTCTTGTATTGGTCTCGATTGTGCTTTGAGGCAACATGGTAAGGTGGTGACCTATGCTTCTAGGCAATTAAAATTTCATGAAAAATACTACCCTACTCACGACTTAGAGTTATTATCCATGGTTTTTGCATTAAAAAATTGGCGACATTATCTGTATGGGGTTCATATTGATATCTTTTCCGACCATAAAATTCTTCAATATGTGTTTACTCAAAAGAAGTTGAACCTTAGACAAAAAAGGAGGCTTGAGTTGTTAAAGACTATGATTTGAGTCTTTATTACCACCCCGGTAAAGCTAATGTAGTCGCCAATGCTCTTAGTAGATTATCCTTGGGAAGTTCGGTCCATATGGATGAGGACAAGCAGGAATTGGTGTGGGGAGTTCACCGTTTGGCTAATCTTGGAGTTCTAATTATGGACTCCAAATATGGTGGTGTATTTGTGCTTTTGGTAACTCAGTCATCTCTTGTTGTTGAGATAAAGGAAAAGCAAGCATTGGGCCCTGACTTGATGAAGATCAAGAGTAATGTGTGTCAATATAAAGTTGCATACTTTGGGATTGGTGGTGATGGTATCTTAAGATACCAAGGTAAACTATGTGTTCCTGACGTTGATGGATTGAGGAAAAGGGTCATGGTCGAGGCTCATAAATCTCGTTATGCTATTCTCCCTGGTTCCACCAATTTGTATCATGATCTTAAAGAGTTCTATTGTTGGGGTAATATAAAGTGAAATGTGTCTAGTTATGTAGCCAAGTGTATGGTGTGCCTTCAAGTGAAAGTTGAGCACCCGAGGCCCGGGAGCTTGTATCAATAGATTCCATTGACCGAATGAAAGTCGAAGGCTATTAATATAGATTTTATTACTATTCATTCTTTATATCAGAATCAATATGATTCTATTTGGGTTATTGATGATAGAATGACCAAGTCCACTCATATTTTTCCATGAGGACTAATTACTCGATAGAAGATTATGCTAAATTGCATCTTGCGGAGATCGTATAGTTGTATGGTACTTTGGTTTTGGTCATCTTGGATCGTGGTCCCCCATTTTCATCCCACTTTTTGATTTAGTTCCAAAAAGGGTTGGGTACTAGAGTGTGTCTTAGTATTGTTTTCTACCCACAAATAGATGGGTAAGTGGCGAGGACCATCAAAACATTAGAAGCTATATTGCATACTTATGCGATTGATTAGGGTGGTAGTTGGTATGACCACTTGACTTTTATTGAGTTCACCTATAATAATATTTACCACTCTAGAATTTGCATGGCCCCTTTTGAGGCATTGCATGGTAGGAGAATTCGATCTTCTATTGGGTGGTGTGAAGTTAGCGAGGGTAATTTTCTTGGCCCTAATTTAGTTCACCAAGCCTTAGATAAGGTGAAGGTAATTCATGATAAATTAAAAACCACTCAAAGTCAACAAAACTCCTATGCGGATGTGAGGCGTAGGGACTTAGAGTTTAGTGTTGGCAATTGGGTATTAGTAAAAGTGTTTCCCATGATAGGAGTGATGCAGTTTGTTATAGAGGGAAAGATCAGTCCTCGATATGTTGGTCTCTACTTGATTGTGAAGAAGGTCAGCAATGTTGCCTATTAATTTGAGTTTCTTCTAATATGAACTTTATTCACTCGATTTTCCAAGTCTCTATGTTGCAGAAATATGTGGATGAGACTTCGTTGGTTGTTCCCTTGAGGCATGTTAGTATTTCGGAATCTTTGTCCTATAAGGAGATCCTGGTAAGGATCTTGGATCGGCAAGTTTGCCGGTTGTGAACAAAATAGGTGTATCCAATTAAGTTTCTACAGAGGAACCAAAAGCCTGAGGAAGCTACATAGGAAGCGGAAGAGGACATAAAGTCCAAGTATCTACATTTTTTTCACATTCTGAAAAACCTGTGATGGAGGTAAGTATCAATCTCCTTTCCTTAATTTATGTCTTGCTAGACAACGGGTTAAAGTCCCTAATATGTTGAATTGATTTATGTCTCGGTGGACCATGGGTTTGAGTCCTTAATGATTTGAAATCATGTGTGTTTTGGTTATGATGGGTTTCAGTCCTAAAAAGCTTGAGTTAATTCATGTCTTTTTATAGATAAGGGGTTTGAGTCCTAATCTTTGAGTTGAACAAGTATCCTTGTTAGAGAGATAGGTTAAAGTCCCTAAGTTGTGAAATGAGTAAGTTTTGAAAATCAAGGGGTTTTAATCCCCAATCTATGAAATGAACAAGTGTCCTTGATAAATGATAGGTTTCAGTCCCAAGATCAATGAAATGAAATGGTTGTTTAATAATGATCATGATATGTGTTATATTGTATGCTTTTTGTGTGCTTTGTCCTAACTTATTTAAAGGTTGTTTTGATGTGTGATAATGTGTTAACTTATGTTGTACTTGACTTACCCGTCATTCACAGACGAATAATCTAATTGGGGGAGAACTGAATTACCTAGGTTTTGAACCATGAGAAAAACTTCTTCATTTGGTGTTCATGAGTTGGGTACAACTACAGGAATGATTTTTACCCCTTGGATATGGTCATATCCTCATTCCCCTCCCCTTTTGTACCCTAAGAAGTATGGTGAGGGTTAGTCACTGTCCTAGGTACGAGTGACTCCCCCCTCATCATACCAAAGGGTACGAGTCAATCAAGTAAGTCATATAGAGTTTGGACTTGAACATTAAGTGGACTATTTTTTATACGGTTAAAGAATACGAGTTAGGAGTTAAGTTGTACCATTTGGATATGACTCAA
>NW_025891046.1:0-2732 GCF_002878395.1 Capsicum annuum
CATGTCCCTTCTAGATTAATATGGTGTAAAGTTTTATTTTTAGTTTGCAAATTTTAGAAGATTCAATCCATTTGGGCAAGCGTTTACCTTTGGGTTTTATCGTTACTTACAGTTTTTTTTTTAGTGAGTAAACATTTTGAGAAGTTGAAAATATTTTAAAACAAGTTTACATGCCCAGATTCCCTGTTTTGTGTCTTTTTGTTAACACATTTGTTTATATGATTTTACCTTAATATTTTCAACCTATTCTCTATTTGATGTTTTCCTAATCCTTATCCTTAATTTTTTACATGTGAACCCCGGGAGTTGGAGTTCCACAACGGAATTCATTTTGACCCAAGCTTCGGGTCAAACACTACTAGGATCGCAGAGCTTCGGAGTCTAGCAAAATAGAAGCCCAACTCATAAATGGAGTTTAGTATCTCTTATCTTCTTTGAATTTAATTTATATTTGTCATGTTGAGTTTTAGAATGATACTCTTGTTATTGATTTTTTTTTCAGTTAACTTTACTTAATTATTAAATTTATGTTATCTTGTTATTTGTCGATCCTTTAGAAGTGGTTTTAATATTTCAACTTTCGCAAATCACACGGGGCTATTGCTAAGGAAAATATTTTTTCCATAATCGGCTAATTCTTTTGAAAAAACTCCTTACCGATATCTTAAATGAGATTAGCATAGCAACCTTCATATTTTTCTTTAAACTATAACAAAAGATAAATAAATAGATTTTTAGTTTTAACTTAATCGAGAAAGTTATCTAAATTTCAGATTTTCCCAAAAGAGTTTATTCATCAACTTCAACTTCTCTTTTAGTACATAATTCTAACGTTCAAGCTATTTTATATTTTTTACGTTCGTTCGGAGTTTCAGATTCTCAAGAGATTAGAAAATATGAGGTATATACGTTCTTTTGCTACCACGTACAAGGTGCATTGTATTATTTTGACAACAACTATTTTTCATTATATCTATTATTACCATTATTATTTATATCATAATACTTATTACTGTTTCAATTATTATTATTATTATTATTATTATTATTATTATTATTATTATTATTATTTACATCGTTATTAATACTATTATTATTACCATTACTATTATTGTTTCAATTTTGTTATGCCTATGTATTATGTTATCACATTTTTCTTTTTACTTATTTCTAAATTTAAATCTATTTAAGTTTCACAAACTAAGTAAAATTTTACATTTTTTTCGTACTTTCAAATATATTCATATTCGCATTTTGTCTTAAATCATTCCACGCCTTAAAATATTTTATAAATTTTATTTACCTATTCAATTTTATACATGTAAAGATAATAAAGGTTTTATCTTATTCAAATCATAAAAATTTAAAAGCTATTTTCATATCTTAAAATATTCATGTAACATATATACATATGCGATGATTGCATTATTTCCTTGTACATGGTAGCATCACGTTTGTTGTACCTTAAGTTCTTTTTTTTTTGGATAACAAAAAATGAAAAAATAATAATAACAAAAAATGTCTTATCACTGTTTTAAGCAAAATCGATTAAAAGCTTCTCCTAATATTTTCCTAAACTAAAGCGTAAAGACTATCTTTGGATAGGCTCTAAGGGGTGCCTAACACTTTCCCCTTAAGTAACCAAAACCCTTACTCAGAATCTCAAAATTTTTTCGATAGACCAAAACAGAGTTTTCTACATAAAAAATAATTTTTTCTAATTTTCCTAAAAAGTTAGGTGGCGACTCTAAAAAATAAATTTTCAAAATCCAAGAGTCACATTAAATACGTAGCCACCATACGTTGTGCTCTGTTTCGACCGGTTCGAAATAGGGCGCGACAATAGGTTATCTTGGTAGGTTGAAAATATGGTAGATTAAGAGAGAAGGTAGTACTTTACTGGAGGGGATGGGTGTCATTGGTATCAGTTTTTCACACAACAATGCAACTACTTTGTCAATAGGTATGTAAATGTTTATCCGAAATTTTAAAAATAGAGAGATACGTACAGTGTTACTAATGCTACCTACAATGTAATTCTTTCAATTTGCAAATGAATTTTCATTCTTACACCATAATAGCTTAGGTTATTGGAGCTTTTATTCCAATAACTATTGTGTTTGTCTTCTTTGAATAAAGATTTGTTTTATTATCACATTTTGAACTTTTTAACTAATTTAATCATTAAATCTAATAGAACATGTGTTTGATCGTGAATACTCAAGAGATTGATCACAACAACAAAAATGCATCTCCTATTGTAGAATTTATAAATATTATCGGTATTATGACTGTCAAGTGGGTAGGGCCGGGCCAATCCAAAACTGGCCCATGTTATTTAACCGGGTTGAGGGCCGGGCCGAGGCTGAATTGGGGTCTAAGTGGGCCGGGCCGGGCCGGGCCCAACAGTAAAAAAAATCAAAAACCACCCTAACCCGACCCACTTAACCCAATCCGGTCAAACCCACCTAAACCCGGTCAAACCCATTTAAAAAATCAGTCAAACCCGATCAAAAATATAATTTTTTTTTTTCAATATACATTATATATACGCACCTATATACATTATAAATACGTTAAACAATATATATATACACTATATATATAGTATATACTACATTAGAATTTAAAAAATATATATACACAATTACACATATATACGCACCATCCAAATATATATGTACTACTTTAAACTTTAAAATTTAAATAAAATATACTACAATATATATATA
>NW_025891047.1:0-569 GCF_002878395.1 Capsicum annuum
GTACTTTCACAGATGCTATCTCTTTATTTCTCATCTTCTTAACTTGGCGATCTAGAATAGCAATAGGCAATTCCTCATAGGTAAGATCTTCCGCAACTTTCACATCCTTAGTAAAAGTGATATGTGATGGATCTCGGATGCACTTTCGAAGCATTGACACATGAAATATAGGATGTACTGATGAGAGCCCTTGGGGTAGCTCTAATTCATATGCAACTTGTTCAAATCTTTGAGTGATCTTATACGGGCCTATATAACATGGAATCAAATTCCCTTTCTTGCTAAATCTCTTTACCTCTTTCATTGGTGATACCTTCAAAAATACCTAATCACCTATAGAAAACTCTAGCCCTCTCCTTCTACTATCCGCATATGACTTGTGTCGACTTTGGGCTATTTTTAGTCATTGCTGAATTACTTTAACCTTCTCTATGGCTTGATAAACAAGATCTGGTCCGAACAAAAGAGTTTCACCCACTTCGAACCATCCTATTGGTGATCTACACTTCCTTCTATATAAAGCTTCATATGGTGTCATTTTGATACTTGAATGATAGCTATTATTGTAG
>NW_025891047.1:669-3893 GCF_002878395.1 Capsicum annuum
CTTGTCCATCTGTTTCAGGGTGAAAAGTTATACTCAACTCCACTTGTGTTCCCAAACACCTCTAAAAAGACTTCCAAAAGTTTGCGGTAAATTGGGTTCCCTGATCTGATATAATAGAGATTGGCACTCCATGTAATCGGACTATCTCTTTAATGTACAGCTTTGCATACTCTTCAACTGTGTAAGTGGTCCTAATTGGTAGGCAATGTGCAGATTTGGTAAGACTATCAACAATCACCCATATAGAATCAAACTTCTGGGATGTACGAGGCAAACCAATAATGAAATCCATGTTAATCATGTCCCATTTCCAGCTTGGAAGGTTAATGCATTGCATATAACCTCTGGGTTTTTGGTGCTCAACTTTAACTCTTTGACAATTTAGACATTCAACTACAAATTCTGCAATGCTCTTCTTTATGTCATTCCACCAATACATATCTTTCAAATCTTGATACATTTTGGTTGATCATGGATGAATAGAATACCTTGAATAATGTGCCTCTATCATAATCTTCTTTCTTAGCCCATCTACATCCGGCATACACAATCGGTTTTGGCACTGAAGTACTTCTTCTCACATAAGCTCAAATACCTTGGTCGCACCACTCTGAACATTCTCCTTAAGCTGAAATAAAACAGGATCTGTACATTGCTTCTCTTTCACTTCAGCTACTAATGAAGATTTTGCACCATTATGTATGATAAGCTCTTTATCCGGAGTTTTAAGAAGGCAAACTCCCAAACTAGCTAACTAGTGAAGATATTTAATCATCCCTTGCCTTTATATAGGCGCCATCATATCCTTACAACTTAACGTATTAGCTACTACATTTGCTTTCCCTTGATGGTACAAGATATCAACCTCGTAGTCCTTTCATAGTTCAAGCCATCTCCGCTGCCTTAAATTTAGATCCTTCTGATTAAAAATATATTGCAAGCTCTTATGGTCAGTATATATATCAACATAAACCCCATATAAGTAGTGGCATCATATTTTTAAATAAAAAATCACTGCTACTAGCTCAAGATCGTGTGTAGGATAATTTTTCTCATGTGGCCATAATTGTCTAGAAACATATGCTATTACCTTATCCTGCTGCATCAATACACATCCTAAACCAATTATACAAGAATCACAATACACTGTATACCCTTCGGTGCCTTCTGGAAGTACCAACACGAGTGTAGAAATCAACTTGTTCTTTAAATCTTGAAAACTCTTCTCACAGGCATCATTCCATTGAAATTTGGATGCTTTATGGGTTATCTTGGTTAAGGGTGCTAAAATGGAAGAAAAGCCTTCAACAAACCTTCTATAATAACCGGCCAACCTGAGAAAACTACAAATCTCCGTAGGTGTTGTGGGCCTTGACCAGTTCTTCACAGTTTCTATCTTTTGAGCATCATCCTTTGTCCCTTCACTAGATACAATATGACCCTAAAATGCCACCGAATTTAACCAAAACTCACATTTAGAGAACTTTGCATAAAGCTTACAATCACGAAGAGTCTACAATGCCTGTCGTAAGTGATTAGCATGGTCCTCTTCTGATCTAGAATAAACTAGAATATCATCTATAAAAACTATCACAAATACATCCAGGAATGGCGTAAACACCCTATTCATCAAATCCATAAAAGTTGTGGGTGCATTTGTTATCCGAAATGACATAACTAGAAACTCATAATGACCATACCGTGTTCGGAAAGTTGTCTTGGGTATATCCTTCTCTTTGACCCTTATTTGGTGGTAACCTGACCGGTAATCAATCTTAGAAAAGCTCTTGGCGCCCTATAACTGATCAAATAAATCATCAATTCTTGGGAGAGAATATTTATTCTTAATAGTAACCTTATTCAATTACCGATAATCAATACACATCCTCAGCGAGCCATCCTTTTTGCGCACAAATAACACTGGTGCTCCCCAGGGGGACATACAAAGCTTTATGAATCCCTTCTCTAGCAAATCTTTCAATTCCTCTTTCAATTCTTATAATTCTGCTGGGGCCATTCTATACGGAGGAATGGAGATTGGTTGGTTGTCTATTATTACATCAATACCAAACTCTACTTCTCGTTCAGGAGGCAAACCTGGAAGATCTTTAGGAAATATATCAGAAAATTCATTTACCACCGGAACAACATGAAGAGTTGGTGGCTCCGCTTCTGTATCCCTTAATCTAACTAAATGATATATTTATCCCTTGGAAATTATTCTTCTTGACTTAAAATAAGAAATAAATCTACCTCTTGGTATGCCAATTTCACCTTTCCATTCAAGGACTAATTCATTTGGAAAATGGAAATATACCTTTTTCGTGCAGCAATCAATTGTGGCATAACAAGACGCCAACTAGTCCATACCCTTTATAACATCAAAATCTACCATTTCTAAATCTACAAGATCAACCATCGTATCACGACCACAAACAATTACTATGCAGTTTCAATAAACCCTTCTAGCTATAATGGATTCCCCAACCGGTGTGGATACTTCAAATGGCTTAACTAACAGTTCGAATATTCTTTCGAACATTTCAAAAACCAATGGAGTAACATAATGTAATGTAGAACCGGGATCAATTAAGGCATATACATCAAATGAAAAGATAAACAACGTACCCGTAACAACATCTGGGGAAGCCTCTAAATTCTATCGATCTGCTAGAGCATATGATTTTGAGCCCCGCTAGAACTCATGGCTCCTTTATCATATCTAACATGACCCATTGGTTTTGCACCCCTTCCTGAATAAGGCATCGATAATGATGATGCAACAAATAACCCCGTAGGTCGTGCCATACCCCTTATGCCCCTTTGTAGGCATTCTCTCATCATATGCCCCGACATACTGCACCAAAAGCAAACATTGGTACCCAACTGATATACGCCCAAATGATACCTTTTACATTTATTGCATGGCTCTCGAGGAGGTCTCGATTGGATCATATTCTCTTGCCCTTGGTACCCCACTATTCGCGAACTCTGACTCTCACTTCTGTGCCCAAATTGATTTCCTCTGGATCCTTGGAACTATGGTGGGGCACTAGCTGCAGAATAAGAATATAATGGCCTAGGTGGTCTAGCAGAAAATTGTGGTCTGAACCATCCTTGGGATACCATGAACTGCCCTATAGATCTGACCCTCTTAGAATATCCTCTTTCTAATTCCTGTGTTCTTCTCCTCTGCCTCTGATCTTCCATTTTTTGTGCAAAAG
>NW_025891048.1:0-530 GCF_002878395.1 Capsicum annuum
TTTTTCATAATTTCAGCTTTCTTTTCGCTTAAACTTATTCCTGATTTTTCTATTATATCTGTAAATTGTTTTAGTAATTTTAAATGTTCTTCTTTATTTTTTGTATATAGTAGTATATCATTTATGTATACTATATAATTAGGTAATTGTTTAAAATAACTATCCACAAAATATTGATATCTACCTGGTGCATTTTTGTATCTAAATGGTAATGTGTTCTATTCATAAAATCCTTGTAGTACCGTAAATGCGGTTAATTCCTTAGAATCTTCATCTAACTTTAAGTGGTAAAATCCTAATTTATAGTCAAATTTATTGAAGTAGTAATATCCTTGTATTTGTCTTATTTTTAATATCTTATTTGGTATTAGATAATTATATGTTATAGTTTTTGCATTTAGATTTCTATAATCAATAATCATTCTACTTTTTCCTCTTTCTTATTCACTATGTTAATTTACTATAAATGCTGGACTATTGTGTTTACTATTACTTTTTTTGTATATATTGTTTTTCTAATAATTCATCTA
>NW_025891048.1:630-2485 GCF_002878395.1 Capsicum annuum
TTATATGCATTTTAAATTCTTTTAAATCATCAAAATTATATGTTAATGGTTTTTGAGTTATTATACTATTTTTATCTATTAATTCAATTTTTATAGTAGTTTTATGTTTTTTCCATCCTTTTAATGGATCTTCACTATATATTTGTCTTAATTTTTTCTTTATTATTTCTACCTTATCTATTGAAAATATGGTTATTTCTTTTTTATCTATCAAAAATACAACTAGTTCTACTGTGTCTTCTATATTTTTTATATTTTCTAATTTTTGTGTAATTTTTTCACTTCTTTCTATCAATCAGTTTTCTTTCTTGTTTTATTAATAACTCTTTTTGCCCTTACTTTTTGTTTACATGGTATTGTAAACCACCAATCTGTTTTAGTTATTATATGTGGATATAATTTATCTAAAAATGGTATTCCTAAAAGCATATCTTTTGATGTTAGTTCATAATTATAGATTTCTTCTATTATTATTATTATTATTATTATTATTATTATATCCCATATATGTAGTTTTATATTTTTAGCGTTATATCTAATTAAACTTCCTTCATTATTAAATTCCTTGACTACTATTGGTGTTTTTAATTTGTCCCATTTACTCTCTGGTAACAGTTGTATCTACATAAGTTTGCTTCTGCTCCTGTATCTATCATAGGTGTATAATACCTATTATAATATCCTTCTACTATTATTTTTAGAAGTACATATATTTTCATATCATGTTAATTTTTTTTTATGAATAATTTCTCTTTATTATATTTTATAGATAATTGTGTATGTTCTATATTTATGGTTTTACTTATTCTAACCATTTTATTCCTAATATTATATCTGTTTTTTGCATTTCTTGCTTTATTTCAAATTCTATTTTTACTTTCCTAACTCCTATTATTATTTCCTTTTCAGCTATATCTTTAATGTTTATTAGACTCCTTGGTAGATCTGGGCATACATTACTATTAGATTTTATTTCTTCACTTTTTACTAGATATTTTGCTACATAATTTTCTTCTTGTCCTGTGTTTAAGAGTATTAAATATTCTTTTTCATTTATTGTTCTTGTTATGTAATATTGGTTTGAATTAACTATTAAAGTTGTTTCATAACTATTTCTTTTTTATGAGCTTGATGATTCTGATTTTTCATGAGCTATTTTTTTTTTGTGCTTATTCTATCATTTATTATTTCTAAATCTTCTTCTGTAGCTATGTCTTTGTAACTATAATCATTATTATCAATTGTTTTTACAAATTGTTCAAAAGGAGTTTCTATTTGTATTTTATTAATTTTATTTTTTCCTATTATTTTATGTTTTGTTGTTAATACATATAGATTTTACATCTTGTTGTAAATATTTTACTTCCTGGGTTAGTTCTATTCCTGATATTTTCCAACATAATACTAATGATTTATCTATATTTTTATCTGTTATTTCTACTGAATAATTCAAACTTATTATAAATTTAAATTTTTGGTATATTAAATTTCCTTTTATGATAGTTATTATACTTTTTTGTATAGGTTTTACAATTCTAGCATCTGCTAAATATAATTCTATTGGTGTATCTATTCCTTCTCTAAAACATGCTTTTATTAATATCTCTGTTCCTCCAAGGTGTACATATTTTATTGGGTCTTTACTTTTTATATCGTTTATTTCTTTATTAATTATTCTTTTTGTTGTTAGTGGTATACTAGCTCTTCCTTTTGCATATCTACTGTCTATTACATGTTTCTTTTAGCTTACTACGTAGTATTCTTCCTTTTTCTGACTAAATATATTTTTTAATATTGGTATTTTAAATATTTTTTCTACACTTAAGTCTAACTCTTTTCCTTTTATTTCATCAAT
>NW_025891048.1:2585-4850 GCF_002878395.1 Capsicum annuum
GTGTACATATTTTATTGGGTCTTTACTTTTTATATCGTTTATTTCTTTATTAATTATTCTTTTTGTTGTTAGTGGTATACTAGCTCTTCCTTTTGCATATCTACTGTCTATTACATGTTTCTTTTAGCTTACTACGTAGTATTCTTCCTTTTTCTGACTAAATATATTTTTTAATATTGGTATTTTAAATATTTTTTCTACACTTAAGTCTAACTCTTTTCCTTTTATTTCATCAAATATATGACTATCAAATATTATTTTTTGATTTGTTCCTTCTTCATTTAAATATTCTTCCTTTGTTAGTATTTTATATCTTCTGCAGTTATTTGGTTTAGTGTTATATCTTCTTCAGTCATTTGATTCATCTATTTCACTATCTATTTCATTAAGTATTTTTATATCTTCTTCAGTTATTTGGTTTATTTTTATATCTTCTTCAGTAATTTGATTCATCTATTTCATTATCTGTTTCATTCTCCGAAATTTCATATATACTATCTTCACTTTCTAATTCGTAATCTATATAATCTATCTGTATATATTCTGTATTTTCTATTTTTATTTATGATATTTGTTACTTTTTTGGGTTTTTTGGTAATTTACAATCTCTAGCTAAATGTCCTAGTTTTCCACAATTATAACAGGTACATTCTTTTATAGTTTTCTTTTTCTTATATGGTCTTTTATGTTTATAATTTTTTACATAATATCTTTTTCTTGGTTTCTTACACTTATATTTTGATTTCTTGTATTTCTTATATTTATTATGTCTTTTTCTTTTCTTATAATATCTTTCTTCACATCCAAATTGAGGTGCTATTTTATCTTTGTAATATTTTAAATTTTTATTAATGTCTTTTCCATTTTTATTTCTTCTCTATATTTTTCACATAGATTTCTATACCATTGTTGTAAAAATTTTATTCTTATTCCTAGGGTATCTACTATTTTTGCTTCATCCCAACTCTTTATTATCATTGAACTAAATGGTTCAGGTAATTTACTAAAATATAATCTTTTATTTCTTTACTTTCTTCTATATTATATGTTCCTTTATAATAATATTCTTTAAATGTGCACGTATACTCATCTATATAACACATATTACATATTGCTAGTTTTAACATTAAATTTCTATTTATATCTTTTTCTTTATTTTGCTCTTCTTCTTCTGTTGTCATACTGCTAAATTAATTTCTTATAGCTATTTCATATTTTTTCAATATTTCTTTTGGCAGTATTTTAGTAGTTATTGATGTTCCTTCTATTTTTTTATCAGATCTTAATACTTTTTTACTTGCTTCAGCTAGGTTTAAAAACTATAATTTTACTGTTCCTATTAATGCCTTTTCTATATATTCCGGTGTGTTTGTTTAATCTATTTTATTATTTAATAATTATTTTGACATAAATCCTACCCATAGTTGTATAATTTTATTTGTGTCTATTACACAGTCTAAATCTAAAAAGTTGCAATTAATTATTAGTTTTGGTGTCCATTTATTATATTCATCCTTTGGATTATATCTTTTAAACTTACTTTTGTAATTATATGTTGGTTTTCTTATTTCTGATGCACTAGGTATTATATTTTTATCTAGAGTATTACTTCTGTATTTATTAGTTCTAGATTTTCTTTATTAATTACTTCTTGTTCTTCGTTAATTTCTAGTTTTCGTATGTTTGCTAGAATTTCTGTATATGTTTCACTATCTTCTGAATCATAATTATCTGTTTCTTCAGTATCTATCGTATTTGTTTCTAATTCTCTGGTTTATGGTTCTTTATTTTTATTTCTAATTTTTCTTTAAATTGATTTATCTCGTTTAATAATTTTTGTTCTTTATGTTTTTTTCCTTTTCTTTCTGTCTATTTTCATATAAATCTTTTAGCATTTGTAGTTCTTTTTCTAATTCAGCAATCCTACTATTTTTAGTTTCTTCTATTTTTTATATTTCTTCTGTGGTTTGTTGTTTTATTTTAACTATTTTCTTTTTTCTATCTATTTCTTTATTTTCTCTTTCTATTCTTACGATGGCTGCCAACTTATCTTCTAATTTTAATTCTTCTTTTTCTAACATTACATATAAATGTTCACCTATTTTCTTATATCTTCTTCTTAAATTAGAGAATAATATTTTTATTTTTGATCCTTTGTGATTTTCATATATTTTTTCGTCTATTATAAATTCTTCTTTATTCATTTTATTTAAATGTATATAGGTTATGTTGATATATATATATATTCTAGACTATCTATTGTTG
>NW_025891048.1:4950-24109 GCF_002878395.1 Capsicum annuum
ATATATATATATATTCTAGACTATCTATTGTTGATTCTAAATTTGATATTACTTCTTTTTGTGCATTTATTGAATTTTTATTAACTCCAATTATGTTATACTGTAGTCTTTCTATCCTTATTTTTAATTCTTTACGTTTTTTTAGATATTATTTGTTTTAATTCCTTATATTTTTGTAATTTCTGTACGTTATTCATCTAAACAATATTTATAATATTTTGGTGGATATCTGAATCTAATTTTATCATAATTAATAAATTAATCAAATAAGTCCAAATACATACTACTTTCGATAACTTTAAACAACATAAGCTCTGATACCAATTATAGGGGTGCGGATAAATTGGGTAATTTAAATAGATCTATTTAAATAACAAAGGAAGTTAAATAGTAGAATTAATATATATTAATAGATAGGGGGTGCAGATAAATCGGGTAATTTAAATAGATCTGTTATAGCTCTAATGGATCTATTTTTAGTTGTGCGTGGATATTTCTTAACTTCTTTAAACATTTTTATTTTTAGTGTATTTATTTTAATTTTATTAATGTTCATATCTTGGGGGGTGATTAGATGATATTTGATTAAATGCTTTACTGTAATATTCTTTAGTTTTTCTTTTAGTCTTTATAATTCTTGTATATTATTTTGGAGGTATTGTCAATATTCGATATCTTTTGTTCTAAGAAATTTAATTAAATTATCTTTCATAAGTATTTTTGTTAATTTTATTTCTTCCATATCTTGTCTCCAATATTTTAAGTACTTATTGTCTATCATTTTATCCTAAAGTAGTTGTGATAATGCAAATTTCTTTGTAATAATTTACTCTAATTGTACTATATCTGATATTAAATTCTAGGTTATCTATTTCATTAATTATCCTATCTTTTTCATCTATGAATAATTCCATGTCTAAATCATATTCTAAATTGTTTTTTAATTCTAGTTGTTTTATGGTTTTATTTATCCAAATTAATATTTCTTTTAATTGTTCTCTTCCTTTTTTAAGATGGTTTCTATAATTAATTTCTTCGTATAGCCAACTTTATATTTCTCTAACTCTATTAATATATTCTAGCATTTTTAATCTGTATAATATTGTAATACCCCGATTGTTCCTTGAGTCTAAATCTGTCTTCTAAGTATATAGAAATGACTTCCAAAGTGAATTATGATAGAACCGTGTAGAATTTATCTAATTTTGACTTTTTGTCATGTAGAGCATTGAATAAGCTTTCCAGCGATGCCAATTTCATCGAAATCCGATATTGGATGGGGGAGTTATGGCCGTTTTACTAAATAATATCGGAATCGCCTAGGCCTGACGGTGGACCTGACGGACCTCCAAGTCCTTGGTGAACTGTCAAGTGTCCCATCAAGCCAAGGCAGTGACTCTTCTTTTGGGTCATCGTGTGACGGCAAAAGTGGTAGACCATCAAAAAGTTGATGGACCGTCAAGGGGTCCGTCAGGTCGAGGCAGAATGTTCCATTTTTGGCCCCCGAGTGATGGACGATTTGGTAGATCATCAGATTCATGAGGATGTCACTTCACCATCACTCTGAGGTAGAACATCCCAGTTTTGGCGCTCGAGTGACAGATGACTTGGTCAACCGTCAGTCCCTCTGACGGACCATCAGGTTGACCGTTACAGGCCCCGATCAGCGAATTTTAGCTTTTTCAAAAGGGTATTTTGGCATTTTCTGCCCATTTTGGTATTATAAATATATCCAGGTGGTAAAGGGAAGATCATTTTATCTTATTTCTCTCCAATCTCTCCAAGAATTCTCTAGAAGCTAGGGTTTTCTTCCAAGATCCAAAAAAATCCAATCTTTTTCCAAGAAATTCAAGAATCTCCCATAGATTTCTCCAAGTAGTTCAAGAATCAAGCTTTCCTAATCAAAGGCATCAAGAATCTTAGCCTAAAAGTGCGAGAAAAAAGTTCCAATCAAGTCTCTTATTCCCAAATTTATAATTTAAGGTATGTGGGGTTTGAACGAGAACACTTCTTTTGTTCTAGTGCCCAAAGATTTAATTTCTATTATTGAAATCCATGATTTTACAAAGTGGGTTTAAACCCAAATTACTTTATTAATGATTTATGATATTTGAGCAAATCAAGATTGATACACATGACTATTTCATCATTTTATTCCTTAAATTGAGAACTTAAACCATGAGTTGAATATTGTTATTATGAGTTGATGATTTCCAAATGATTTAAGATAAGAGTCATGATTTAAGCTTTTCTATGAGAATTTTAATTATTGAATATATATATATATATTTATATATATATATTGATATTTGAGATTGAGAGTCAAGAATGAGTTCTATGATATTTTCTTGAGTTTTTGATACATGAGTATTTTACAACTTCCAAATTATGACTTGATATTTAATTGTGAACTTCATAGTTCTACCATGAGTTGGTATTTCAAGTGCTTTCAAGACATGTGTCAAGCTTTAAGCCTCGTTATGACAAATTAGATTATCGAGTATATTGATTCGTGAGATTGAGTGTTTATAATGAGTCTTGATACTTCCTCAGAGTTATTGATGTTACTATGACTTAATGAACTGATACATCTTAATATTGAGAAAGATTGTTTAACTTTCAGTTGAGTTAGGAATCCACAGTTGTATATGATTTACTGACGAGATATATATATATTTATGTTTTGGTATTTAAAGTAGACCCATGAGTTGATATTGATTAAGGTGGATTTTCTAACGCGTTCTAAGCTGAGTTTGGGAGGAGTATTTAGCACCGAGCCGGAAATGTGGTATTTCTACGAAACTATGTGCCACCATAGGATTGATGTTGATAATTTTGGGCTAGAGGCCGAGTATGGGATTGTGATAATGAGATTGAGGTTGTACTCCCTGGAAAGAGTAAAACACCCTCGCCAATATGGGGTTCTCTCTTAAGGAGGGCAAAACGTTAGACTCCATGCAGCTCACATGGTGTAGTCATGTCGGTTATAAGAAACTCCTAAGTCCATAAGGGTTCAAGTTTCATGAGTTACCGAGTCACTCTAAGTCATGATTTAAAGAGTTTGAGTTGAGTATAACGATTTATGAGATGCATTACTAATGATGAGTTCCAAGGAATATATTTCAATTAATTCAAGCAAAAAGAGTCGTTATCGTCAGCATGCATGATTTTTTGTAATCATTTATGATATTATTTATAATGTTGCATTGCACCCCCACATACTCAGTATATTCTTTAAAGTACTGACCCCCATATATTTCTATATGCTACAGTGCCTTATAATGTAGGTACAAGTTATAGCACATATTCCGCATTCAGTCTGTTTGCAGCTTCCAGTCAGCAGGTGATGAGTCCTTTTGATTCGAGGGTTTTTGTTAGTTATACAGTTCAAGGAGTATCATATTTTCTTACTTTAGTCGTATTTAGATAGAGTAGTTGAGAGTCATAACCCATCTATTTAAAGTCAGTACCCGTTGAGGCTTTATAGGCAGTCAGTAGAAGTTGATGTATTCAGTTTCTGTTTTCTTTGTAAAATTAGAGTTGTAACCTTGTAACGTTCATAATTGTATTGATCAAGTTTAGATAAGTTCTATGTTTTTGATGATCTTATGTAGACTTAAGCATTTTATTCAGTTACTTATGAGTTATGCCAGTAGAAGGGTTAGCTTAGGGTCGCTTATGACCCTAAGCACTGTGTGACGTCTCGAGACCCAATTTTGGGGTGTTACAAACTTGGTATCAGAGCCCAGTGTTCAAGTGTCCTAGAGTGTCTATGAACCCGTGTCTAGTAGAGTCTCGCGGAACTGTACAAAGACGTCTATGTTTTTTTTAGAGTCTACAAGGCATTTTGGGAAGGTCTCCATTATTTCAAGTCTTAGATCGTGCTATAGAAAGGTTCGTTGAGAAACTGATGTAGATTCTCATCTTACCTTATTCGGGGCATCTCGGTCTTATTTTCAAGGTATTAGAGATAGTCAAACTCAATTCTTTGCAGATCAAACTTTCTTAAATAGTCTCCATAGATAGTTATGAAGTTGTAAATGAGAAAGAAAGTATCCTATTAGTGCCTTATCATGCTTTGCTTATAAATCATGCAATAAGCCCAAGTCAGTTGTGCTTCCAGATTTCCTCCTTAGAATCCGTATTGATAGTCTATACTCCTTTATCTATGTACTGTTCCTGGGGTAA
Source organism: Capsicum annuum (assembly GCF_002878395.1). Classification (NCBI taxonomy): domain Eukaryota; kingdom Viridiplantae; phylum Streptophyta; class Magnoliopsida; order Solanales; family Solanaceae; genus Capsicum; species Capsicum annuum. The sequence goes on from NW_025891048.1 coordinate 9,139, forward strand.
TATGATCAGCGAATTCCAATTTTCTCCCTCTGATAATGCTTTTAGACTTACTAGTTTGGAGTTTCAGAAGTTTTACAAATCGACTTGAGCGAAGCCTCCCAGCGTGTTATAAGTTCCCCAAGCTTAATATTATGTCCTTACCCTTATGAGTCGTTCGATTAAGACAGAGTGAGATATGTATTCCTAAATCATTAAATATTGTATTCCAAGTTTCTACCTTTCATAATTTTTTCATCATTATGTTGTTGAAACTGAAAGACTAGTGAAGCCGGGTGATGCCTATTTTGATTTACTAGTGACTCTTTGTGTATTTTATTTCCTCGTGCTGATTGGAACTGGGTTTTGAGGTGTAGTGGTAAGAAGGGTGGTAAGTTTGATTTATTAAAAGTATGTATATTCGAGCCTTTTTGCGTGTAATCGATTTAGTAATAAAGTGATATGTCCTTGTACATTAGCTCGTAGGAGGAGGAGAAGGAGTTATTGGTTAAGGTAAATAGTAGTTTGCTGAAGTACAAAAAGAGTTATTGACGGTGTGTTGCATAAGATGAGTATAGGTTATGGATGAAGATACTTAGTTAATGAGTGTTGTTAACTAGGGTACTCCTGGGATTGCAAGAGGAAGTTAAGTTGAGGCTTAGAGAGCTATGAACTAAGTTAAGATAGGTACGAAGGATAGATAGTAATGATGGGTAGAAGAAGGATGTGTTGATGGGTTGTAAATAAGATAGGCCGTATGATTATGACCAATTATTGTTATGAGGTTTAAGTAGGCTAGAGTTTATGGATATTCTATTTTATAGTTTCCAAGTGAAAATTTTATGTGTGAGGTGGAGTTGTAAGTTATGTTGAGCGCTAGGCATTAAGCTTGGATGATTGGTAGCCATGAAGGTGGATGTGATGATTTCTTGGTTAATTGTGCTAGTTATAGAGAAGTAATCTAATAGGTTTGAACAGTGTATACAAGAACTTGAGTCTAATCGGCTTGTAATTAAGTTTGATATTGTATCCATGATAAGGAAGTTTACCCAAAATGCTATAGGGTTGTACTATTTTTGAGGATCATTGCAAGTGGTGTAGATAGTGGTGCTGTGGAGCTACTAGGTGGATAAAAGACTAGTCAGGTAATGAATGATATTCTTGATGGCGGAGTTAAGGGGTTTAGATTGAAAATGTTAAGCTTTTTTTGTGTGAGTTTGATTCTCATTGTTTGGAAATGTAATTATACCTACTATTAGTAGGTTATAATGGTAGTAGTATGATCCGTCAAAGGTTGGGAAACATTCAAGTTGAGTGTTAGAATCTAATATTAGAAATTTCAAAAATTGAGTTAATAGGAATAAGGGTTGAGTGTTAGGTAGTGTATACTCCGACTATGGGGATGATCGTGTAGATCTGAAGTTAGTGAGCATGCGGGTATCATATGATGACTACTGGAGATATAGGGGGACAAGATGTAATTCAAATGGTGGTGTAAGGAAGTGGTTGTATAATTTCAGATGTAGTCACTCGGATTAAATTCTATTGTTCTTGTGTATTGATTATATCCTGAGCTCTAGAGTAAAATGATTTCAGTTTAGATTATTGTGTGTATGGTGGTTCACTTATTCAGAGTGATGGCTTAAGTCTAAGGGGGAGATGATAGGACGAGTAACCAAGTTAAGCTCCCAGATTTTAGGAGATGTGCCAGTAAGTTGTAAGGTACCGGTGGGAAAGAATGATGCTCGACCCATTCTTATTTCGGAACTTTTCAATTTTTCCAATAATTACTCATGCTTTACGCTTCAGTTCCATAATCATAACTCATGCATACCATAAAGAATTGTGCCCTCTTTTAGTTCCCAAAATGTGGAGTTTCAGACCTTTAGCAGTTGGAATTACATTCCATAAATTGCGAGTTCCAAATTTAGGTCATGCGGATCATGACTCAAGTACTCAAGTCTTGTGGTATGTTCAGTTCAAGTACTCAAGTAATGCTTTTAATGATCAACAAAAATTCAGATTTATATCGTGCATGTCTTCGGGCTATATTTCTTTGATAAATTTATGATGTTAAATCCTCTATTCTTCAAGCCATAGTTGAGTGTCAAGTTATTCATAGTATCTATTCATGTGTCAAACCTTCATGCTCTAATCTTTTAATTGCCTTTCCTTAATCAATATAGTAGTGGTGAATGGTTGTTTAGACGGGAGAGAGAAGATATTTCCTTATCAACATCAAAGGGTGGCATTACTTTGGCTAGGCGGTAGGGTGAAGTAATATTGAGGCTAAGACTTTGATATATGCCATGGTAAGTTGAAGTTTAATGTGTTATGATTGGAAAGATTGTTGTATGTTCGTTTTATGTAATTCTATGAGTCTGATGGGAAAATTAAAGTGGAGCGTTTGTGTGGGACTTGATTAGTTAGGAGTATGTCGGGTGTACTTGTCTAAGGTGAGTGCATGAAAATTGTTCTTGATAAGTGGTGCGTAGGACATGAAGAAGAGGCTTTATACTTTATAAGTGTTTGATTTATAATGTATATGTGGTTATGAAGATGGGCTCGGAGGTCAAGTTTGTATACGTGTGGATGGATACATTGCACCTTAGTAAATGACTAGTACTAGATAGATTGAAGTTGTCGAAACGGTAATAAAAATTACTCTTGAAGTGAGAAGTTGTAAAAATGTAGATATATGGAAGTCAATGATTCAGAATGGTGTCATGTGGCGAATTTGGTGGTTCTAGGTTAGGCATGAAAATGATGAGAGGGTTTGGTTAGAGAATGTATAAGTAGATGGAAGCATCAGTGCCATGTGAGGATTATAAGTCGTATCGATTAAGTATAGTATCGAAAGGGTATAGTATAGTTGAGAGAGCGTTCGAGAAGTATGGTTAAGTTTGAGAGTAAGAAGTCGCATCACTTGAGGCCCAGTACTTCTATCCTGACTTATGATTTACAGGTTTATGTTCCAAGCTAAGGGATTATGGCAATTCTATGATATCTGATTCAGATGTCTTGTTTAGATCTTGCCCGAAGTTCCTTGCTCCTTTATACTGTTAGAATTCCTTGGAAGGGGGTTGAAGGAATCCTCCACTTAAGTATAGGTATCTAGTACGATTTTGTTTGCATAGTCAGCAACCCAATTTTAAAAATTTAGCAGATAGGTTCTATGGTCTTCCATTTTTCAAAACTAGTCTGGTCTTACCACTCGAAGTTTCATAAGTACGGTCAATCCGGCAAGTGGTTGATCTTACCTAAATGCTACGAATTCAGTTCAGTATATGTATTCGGCATCATTTTCAGATCCAGATATCTAATTATGATTCAGTCTGTAGGTATACATTGAACGGTCTTTATTTTTTTTCCAAGTATTCTAAACCACACAATGTAATACCCATTGTATAATTTTAGCCTTGTTCCTTGTGACCTACGCTTGCATAAATTATCACTTCGCAGTCTATGAGTACGGCTGCACCCTGATCACATCAAGTGAATCCTAAACTCTCAGCATGAGCCCGCTCTTTATTATAAGAAGAAGGCAAACCAGCTCAGACTTAGTTGAGAGTTACATTTGTCCTCTATTCTATTATATTCCAGTATCGGATCCAATAGTATAGCTATTCTCACCATGAGTTATACATTCAGCGAAGTACTCCAAAGCTTAGAAAGATATAGATTCAGATTAGCAAGTTGTTTCAAATATGTATCTTTAGTTTTCTCTGTGTTCTTGGCGAAACTAGCAATATTTGAGGATGAATGTTTCCAAGGGGGAGATATTGTAATACCCCCATTGTTCCTTGAGTCTAAATCTATCTACTGAGTATATGGAAATAACTTCCAAAGAGAATGATGATAGAACCGAGTAGAAGTTCTCTAATTTGTACTTTTTTCATGTAGAGTATTGAATAAGCTTTCCATTGATGCCAATTTCATCAAAATCCGACATCGGACAGGGGAGTTATGGCCATTTTACTAAATAATATCGGAATCGCCCAGGCCTGATGGTGGACCTGAAGGACCGCCAAGTCCTTGGTGAACCGTCAAGTTTCCCATCAATCCAAGGCAGTGGCCCTTCTTTTTGGTCATCGTGTGATGACCAAAGTGGTGGACCGTCAAAAAGTTGATGGACCGTCAAGAGGTCCGTCAGGTCGAGGCAGAATGTTCCATTCTTGGCCCCCGAGTGACGGACGATCTGGTGGACCGTCAGATTCCTGACGGACGGCACTTCACCATCACTCTAAGGCAGGACATCCCAGTTTTGGCGCTCAAGTAAAGGATGACTTGGTGGACCATCAGTCCCTCTGAAGGACCGTCAGGTCTGCTATCACAGGCCCCGATCAACGAATTTCAGCTTTTTCAAAAGGGCATTTTGGTATTTTCCTTCTATTTTGTTATTATAAATATATCCAAGTGGTAAAGGGAAGATCATTTTCTCTTATTTTTCTCCAATCTCTCCAAGAATTCTCTAGAAGCTAGGGTTTTCTTCCAAGACCCAAAAAACTCCAATCTTCTTCCAAAAAATTCAAGAATCTCCCATAGATTTCTCCAAGTGGTTCAAGAATCAAGCTTTCCTAGTCAAAGGCATCAAGAATCTTAGCCTAAAAGTACAAGAAAGAAGTTCTAATCAAGTCTCTTATCCCCAAATTTATAATTCAAGGTGTGTAGGGTTTGAACAAGAACACCTTTTTCATTCTTGGGCCCAAAGATTTAATTTCTATTATTGAAATCCATGATTTTGCAAAGTGGGTTTACACCCAAATTACTTTATTAATGATTTATGATATTTGAGCAAATCAAGATTGATACACATGACTATTTCATTATTTTATTACTTAAATTGAGAACTTATACCATGAGTTGAATACTGTTATTATGAGTTGATGATTTCCGAATCATTTAAGATAAGAGTCATGATTTAAGCCTTTATATATGAGATTTTTTTTTTATATATATATTTATATATATATATATATATATATATATATATATATATATTGATATTTGAGCTTGAAAGTTAAGAATGAGTTCTATGATGTTTTCTTGAAGTTTTTGATACATGAGTATTTTACAATTTCCAAATTATGACTTGATATTTAGTATTATGAATTTCATGTTTCTACTATGAGTTGGTATTTTAAGTGCTTTCAAGACATGTGTCAAGCTTTAAGCCTCCTTATGACAAATTAGATTATCGAGTATATTGATTCATGAGATTGAGTTGTTATAATGAGTCTTGATATTTTCTCAAAGTTATTGATGTTACCATGACTTAATGAACTGATACATCTTAATGTTGAGAAAGATTGTTTGATTTTGAGTCGTGTTAGGAATCCACAGTTGTATATGATTTACTGACGATATTTATATATTTATGTTTTGGTCTTTAAAGTAGACCCATGAGTTGATGTTGATTAAGGTGGATTTCCTAACACGTTCTGAGCTGAGTCTAGGAGCAGTATTTAGCACCAAGTGAGAAATGTGGTATTTTCCCAAAAATACGTGCCACCGTAGGATTGATGTTGATAATTGTGGGCCAAAGGCCGAGTATGGGATTATGATAATGAGATTGAGGTTGTACTCCCTGGCAAGAGTACAACACCCCTTCCAATATGGGGTTATCTCCTTAGGAGGGAAAAATGTTGGACTCCATGCGGCTCACATAGTGTAGTCATGTCGGTTATAAGAAACTCCCAAGTCCATAAGAGTTCAAGTTTCATGAGTTACCGAGTCACTCTAAGTCATGATTTAAAGAGTTTGAGTTGAGTATAATGATTTATGAGATATATAATGCTTGCATTACTAATGATGAGTTTCAAGGAATATATTTCAATTAATTCAAGCAAAAAGAGTCGTTATCGTCAGCATGCATGATTTTTCATAATCATTTATGATATTATTTATAATGTTGCATTGCACCCCCACATACTCAGTACATTCTTTAAAGTACTGACCCCTATATATTTCTATATGTTATATTTCCTTATAATGTAGGTAAAAGGCAGTCTGTTTGCAGCTTCCAGTCAGCAGGTGATGAGTCCTTTTGATTCGAGGGATTGAGTTAGTTATACAGTTCGAGGAGTATCGTATATTCTTACTTTAGTCGTATTGAGATTGGGTAGTTGGGAGTCATGATCCATCTGTCTGAAGTCAGTACCAGTAGAGGCTTCATAGACAGTCAGTAGAAGTTGATGTATTCAGTTTCAGTTTCATTTGTAAAAGTAAAGTTGTAACCTTGAAACGTTCATAATTGTATTGATCAAGTTCAGATAAGTTCTATCTTTTCGCTGATCTCATGTTGACTTGAGCATTTTATTTAGTTGCTTATGATTTATGCCGGTAGAAGGGTTAGCTTAGGGTCACTTATTCCCCTAAGCACCGTGTGACGTCTCGGGACCCAATTTTGAGGCGTTACAAATATCCATCTGAATAATAACTGTCTGAATTATTTCTACCATAGAAATCTATATTTCTAATTCATTTTCTATCCAATTAATACTAAGTAACTCATCTTCATAACCATATATTTTTTCCCATATTATTTTCTTTATGTCTTCTAATTCTAAGTCTTTTATGATATATAAAACTAGTATCTTAGTTTCATCAGATATATATCTTGTCATATTATCCATATTGTGCTTAGGTTTCTACGAATAACTTGGATAACTTGGAATTGGATTCTAGTTATTAATTGCTTTATCATAGTATTTATTAATTGTTTGTTTTAATCTTAATAATTCCTCTATATTTTCATTAAGGAATTCTATATATTTTATATATTTAGTTCTCATATATTCTTCTAATTTTGTTTTCATTAATTTTTCTATTAATTGTATATTTTTCATATCCATTTTCCAATTTTCTAAATATACGTAATTTATCATGGTTGATGTATAGGTTTGGTATGTAAGTATTTGTAAGAGTAGGTAGGTAGGTGTGGTATGTAATTTATTTTAGTCATAAAATATTTATCAAATATTTTTTCCAATATGATGTTTCTTATATCTACAATTTCTATATCCTTAAGTATATGCAAAACAAGTATTTTGAATTTATCTACAATTTCGTTAGATAAATTAGTATTCATTTTTCATATGATGCTTTTTCAAAATATTCCCTTCAATTATACACATAACAAAATATGATCATTTTAAATTACTATATACTAGATTATTCATAAAATAACATGTTCTTCGGTCACTATTAACATGGTAATCTGGATACTTTTCCCTTAAACAATGCCTCTACTCTGGCTACTCCCCTATCACAGCTTTCTTGCCTCACCAGTTTCACCTTTAGGATGACATAGTTCTTAGGAATTTTTCTCCTTTTCCACTTTGCTAATAAACTTCTTAACATGCTATTTTTCGAATAATTCTACTATAAAGCAACTATCATGAACTTATTTTATCATATCATGATTGTCAGGAATTTATGAATTTAGCTATTCATAATGGTAACAAAATATGCCTTTTCTGTTAGGTTTGATAATTCTGGACTTTGTTTATCCATACCTTTTCCTTGGAAATATATTTGTTTTTTATTAAATATTCAAAAGTATTTTGTTTACAAAAGAGGAGGCTTACATTCAACACATGAAAGTCTTACCTCTAACTGAGCAAATGCTCTGTTATTTATAATCCTAAATGAAACGCGTAAACTTTTTACATCTTTACATCTATTCTAATAGAACTTTACATATTACCTATTTACTATTTCTAGTCAAAAGCTAATAAAACCAATAATGGTCCTATGTCTTTATATTTAATGGCAAGTGCCAAAAGTCAAAAATCCTATCCTAAAGCTATTAAATGTTCACATGATTTACGTATTATATATTTCACAAAGTTAGCTTTTTCTTCATATGTCCCTTTCTTTACTTTGATGTTTTTGTCTCCTTATCTTTCCATTATTGCTCCATTTTCTTATCTTTTTGCCGTGTATCTTCCAGTTGTTGTCTTTATCTTCTTGCTATTGTAGCATCATATTTGGGATAAAGTTGTGTCTGCCACTACATCTGCTGCATATGTGGTCATCGTATCTTTGGCCAACCTGTTTACAGAATTGATCCGTAGCTTCTTCTGAAATAATTCCTTTCGTAATAGATCTTGTGATTGGTAACTTTTTTGGTTTTAGGATTCTTATGACCCATTTTCTTACCTCTTCTCTATCATTTTCTCTAATATTTTTACAGGTAGAGTAAACCAATAATTGATTTCTGTTATAGTAAATCCAAACTGAGTTTTGATTTATATAATTATTTGCTAACTCAGTCAATATACTGCAAAGTCCAATAACTCTTGTTTCGGTAGAAGTCCGATATCTGATTTTTGGTTATCTATTCTTGTTCACATATTTCTTCAAGGATAATATAGTCTCATTTCATTCCTATCTTGACAACAGTAATTGTCTGTTTTATTTCATCAGGTAATATTTCTGCTGGTGCTGAGTAGAAACGGACATAGAATAACTGTCCCTTCTTAATCCTTTTATAATCCACAATTTTTTGTGAATATTTGTAATTCTTGTTAAATCTTCTCCAGTAATTGTGTAAACTGTAGAAAATAGTCCATAATAGTAACATAAAGAAATTAAATTTGCACTGGTGCCAGGCAAAGCAATAAGTTTGTTATAGTTCTGACATTTTTGTGTAATATCTCCTTGGTTTTGTTTTGCTAATTCTTCACTCTGGATAGGTTTTGTATTTAACAATTTTTGTAAGGTATAAATATTATCAATATATGTACGAGTGTTATAGTTATAAGTGTTCTTTTGTTGATTGAGTGATTTGGAATATGTGTATATCTGGGGAGGTATAGATGACTCTGGTTTTTGTATATTTGGTGTATATGGTTTTGAGAATATCTGGTTGAGGTTATAATTCTTTTTATTTGGTAGTTTAGGTTTATTTTGAGTGAATATATTCTTTCCCTTGGATACATCACTTGCGCCTGCAGCTGTAACTATAGTTTTGTTAGTAATTTGAGTTTTTAGGTGTTTCTCATCGTCACCTTTTTTTAATATGCTCTTCCTGCATTGTATCTTTGCTAATAGCTTCTTGTTTTTTATAGTGCTCAACTTGCACTTTTACATTTGTAACTTCAGTAGTTAATGTTATAACTCGTTCTTGTAATAACTTCATTTGTTCAAATACTTGTTATAGTAAGTCTATTTGGGTATCTTTGACAATGGCTTCTTCCATTGGTAAATCAGTTTGAGTAGCTTTGTCTTGATATGTATTCTATAATAAAATTCTTGTCAGTCTTGATTACTTCAATCGTAAATGTAAAATTTAATATATTCAATACTAATCTCTGAATTTCCTTTGTCGTAATTGAGTTTTGTATTTTTCTTTTTTAACCACCATCGAACCTGGGTATTATCTGTTCTCACAATAAATTTGTTATATACAATATATGGTTCAAATGCTAATAAACATTTATATAATGAATATAATTCTTTTATATTTATTTCCCATTTTATTTTTGTTTTATTAAATGTTCCTGAATAATATCTACAATGATGTTCTATTTTTTTCATTTTCGTACGTATATTTAAGTACTCCTCCATAGCTATATTCACTTGCATCTGGTTCTACTATATATGTAAATTTTTTATTTTCATCTGGGAATTGTAATTTTGGTAATTCTTTACAAAGTATTTTTATTTTCTGAACTTGTTTTTTATCTTCTTCGTTGTAATTATATACTACATCCTTTTTAAATTTTTTGTATAAAGGCTTTAGGTTTTTTTTCTAATTACAACTAGTTAGAAAATATAAAAAATATAGAAAACACAGTAGAATTGGTTGTATTTTCAAAAAAGGGCTGGCCTGGTTCATACCTACTCTGGGGGTGTCGAGGAAGGGATAATCTAGGCAACCTCACCCCAACGTCACTGAAGGGCTGATTCGAACCCAGGACCTAGCACACCACGGTAAGCAAGCTTACCGCTGATCCAAGCCGGCCCTTCAACTAGTTGTATTTTTGATAAATAAAAAAGAAATAACCATATTTTCAATAGATAAGGTAGAAATAATAAAGAAAAAATTAAGACAATTATATAGTAAAATTACTAGAGAAAAGTTAACAAGAATTCCAGATATTCATAAAAAATTTATGGATTATAAAAGGATTACGAAGGGACAGTTATTCTATGTCCATTTCTACTCAGCACCAGCAAAAATATTATTTTATGAAATAAAACAGACAATTACTATTGTCAAAATAGGAATGACACGAGATTATATTATCCATGAGAAAATATGCGAACAAGAAGAGATAACCAAAAATCAGATACCGGACTTCTACCGAAACAAGACAGTTATTGGACTTAGCAGTATATTGACTGAGTTAGCAAATAATTATATAAATCAAAACCCATTTTGGATTTACTATAACAGAAATCAATTATTAGCTTGCTCTACTTGTAAGAATATTAGAGAAAATGACAGAGAATAGATAAGAAATGGGTCATAACTATCCTTAAACCAAAAGAGATACCAGTCACAAGATCTATTACGAAAGAAATTATTTCAGAAGAAGTTATGAATCAATTCTATAAACAGGTTGGCAAAAGATACGATGACCACATATGCAACAGATGTAGTGGCAGACACAACTTTATCCCAGATGTGATACTACAATAGCAAAAAGATAAGGACAACAGCTTGAAGATACACGACAAAACATCAAAGTGAAGAAAGCGACATATGAAGAAAAAGCTAACTTTGTGAAATATGTAATACGTAAATCATGTAAACATTTAATTGCTTTAGGATAGGCTTTTTGACTTTTGGCACTTGCCATTAAATGTAAAGACATAGGACCATTATTGGTTTTTATTAGCTTTTGACTAGAAATAGTATATAGGTAACGTGTAAAGTTATATTAGGACAGATGTAAACATGTAAGAAGTTTATGCGTTTCCTTTAGGATTATAAATAGCAGAGCATTTGCTTAGTTAGAGGTAATACTTTCATGTGTTGAAAGCAAGCCTCCTCTTTTGTAAACAAAAAACTTTTGAATATTTAATAAAAAAATAGATATACTTCCAAGGAAAAGCTATGGATAAAGAAAGCCCAGAATTATCAAACCTACCTGAACAGGTATATTTATTTACGATTATGAATAGCTAAATTCATAAATTCCTGACAATCATGATATGATAAAATAAAATTATGATAGTTACTTTATAGTTGAATTATTCGAAAAATACCATGTTAAGAAGTTTATTAGCAAAGTGGAAAAGAAAAAAAATCCCTAAGAACTATGCCATCCTAAAGGTGAAACCAGTGAGGCAAGAAAGCCGTGATAGGGGAATATCCAGAGTAGAGGCGCTTCTTAAGGGAAAAGTATCCAGATTACCATGCTAATAGTGACCGAAGAACATATTATTTAAGAATAATCTAGTATATAGTAATCTAAAATGATCATATTTTATTATGTGTATGACTGAAGGGAATATTTTGAAAAAGCATCATATGAAAAATAAAGACTTATTTATCTGACGAAATGGTAGATAAATTCAAAATATTTGTTTTGTATGTACTTAAGGATATAAGAAAAATTATATTGGAAAAAATATTTGATAAATATTTTATGACTAGAATAAATTACATACCTCACCTACCTACTTATTCTTACAAATACTTACATACCAAACCTACACATCAACAATGATAAATTACGTATATTTAGAATATTGGAAAATAGATATGAAAAATATACAATTAATAAAAAAACTAATGAAAACAAATTTAGAAGAATATATGAGAACTAAAGATATAAAATATATAGAATTCGTTAATGAAAATATAGAGGAATTATTAAGACTAAAACAAACAACTAATAAATACTATGATAAAACAATTAATTACTAGAATCCAATTCCAAGTTATCCAAGTTATTCATAGAAACCTAAGCATAATATGTACAATATGACAAGATAAATATCTGACGAAACTAAGATACTAGTTTTATATATCATAAAAGACTTAGAACTAGAAGACATAAAGAAAATAATATGGGAAAAAATAATTGATTATGAAGATGAGTTACATAGTACTAATTGTGTAGAAGATGAATTAGAAAAATATAAATTTTGTATGGTAGAAATTATTATTCGGATAGTTATTATTCAGATGGATATTATACAGATTAAAAATGCTAAAATATATTAATAGAGTTAAAAGAAGTTGGCTATACGAAAAAATTAATTATAGAAACCAGCTTAGAAAAGGAAGACAACAATTAAAAGAAAGATTAATTTGGATAAATAAAACCATAAAACAACTAGAATTAAAAGATAGTTTAGAATATGTTTTAGACATGGAATTATTCCTAGACGAAAAAGACAGGATAATTAATGAAATACATAACCTAAAATTTAATATCAGATATAGTACAATTATAATAAATTATTACAAAGAAATTTGCAGTGTCACAACTACTTTAGGATAAAATGATAGACTATGAGTATTTAAAATATTGGAGACAAGATATGGAAGAAATAAGATTAACAGAAATACTTATGAAAGAGAATTTAATTGAATATTTTAGAACAAAAGATATAAAATATTTAGAATACCTCCAAAATAATATACAAGAATTACAAATAGTAAGAGAAAAAATTAAAGAATATTACAGTAAAGCATTCAATCAAATACCATCTAATCACCCCCCAAGATATGAATATTAATAAAATTAAAATAAATACACTAAAAATAAAAATATTTAAAAAAGTTAAGAAATATCCACGTACAACTAAAAATAGATCCATTAGAACTGTAATAGATCTATTTAAATTACCTGATTTATCTGCACCCCCTTATATTTGGTATCAGAGATGTATATATTATTGTTTAAAGTTATCGGAAGTAGTATACATTTGAATTTATTTGATTAATTTATTAATTTATTAATTATGATAAAATCAGATTCAGATATCCACCAAAATGTTATAAATATTGTTTAGATGAATAACGTACAGAAATTACAAAAATATAAAGAATTAAAACAATAGAATTCAAAATAAGGATGGAAAGACTACAGTATAACATAATTGTCGGAGTTAGTAAAAATTCAATAAATACAATAGATGCTGAAGAAACAGATAATTATGATTCGAAAGATAGTGAAACATATAAAGAAATTCTAGAAAACATAGGAAAACTAGAAATTAACGAAGAACAAGAAGTAATTAATAAAGAAAATCTAGGACTAATAAATACAAAAGTAAATTCGCTAGATAAAAATATAATACGTAGTACATCAGAAATAAGAAAACCAACATATAATTACAAAAGCAAGTTTAAAAGATATAATCCAAAGGATGAATATAATAAATGGACACCAAAATAAATAATTAATTACAACTTTTTAGATTTAGACTCTGTAATAGACACAAATAAAACAATACAACTATGGGTATGATATATGTCAAAACAATTATTAGATAATAAAATAGATACAACAAACACACCAGAATATATAGAAAAGACATTAATAGGAACTGTAAAATTATGGTTTTTAAACCTAGTCGAATAAAGTAAAAAAGTATTAAGATTTGATAATAAAACAGAAGGAACATCAACAACTACTAAAATACTACCAATAGAAATATTGAAAAAATATGAAATAGCTATAAGAGATGAATTTAGCAGTGTAACAACAGAAGAAGAAGAAGAACAAAATAATGAAAAAGAAACAAATAGAAATTTAATGTCAAAACTAGGAATATGTAATATTTGTTATATAGATGAGTATACGTGCGCATTTAAAAAATATTATTATAAAGGAACATATAATATTGAAGAAAGTAAAGAAATAAGAAGATTATATTTTAGTAAATTACCTGAACCATTTAGTTCAAAAATAAAAAAGAGTTGGGATGAAACAAAAATAGAAGATGCCCGAGGAGGAAGAATAAAATTTTAATAGTAATGGTGTAGAAATCTATGTGAAAAATATAGAGAAGAAATAAAAATGAAAAAAACATTAATAAGAAATTTAACATGTTGCAAAGATAAAATAGCACCATAAAAGAAAAAGACATAAGAAATATAAGAAACCAAGAAAAAGATATTATGTAAAATATATATCAGAAGGAATAAAATATTAATAATAGTGAACAAAAAAAAGGAAAAAGTAGAATGGTTACTGTGACTATAGAAATTTAAATGCAAAAACTATGACATATAATTATCCAATACCTAATAAGATATTAAAAATAAGATAAATATAAGGATATAACTACTTTAGTAAATTTTACTGTAAATCCGAATTTTATCACTTAAAGTTAGATGAAGATTCTAAGGAACTAACCGTATTTACGGTACCACAAGGATTTTATGAATGAAAGGTATTACCATTAGGATATAAAAATGCACCAGGTAGATATCAACATTTTGTGGATAATTATTTTAAACAATTATCTAATTGTATAGCATGCATAGATGATATACTGATATATACAAAAACTAAAGAAGAACATTTTAAATTACCAGAACAATTTACAAATATAATAGAAAATTTGGAATAAGTTTAAGCGAAAAAAAGCTGAAATTACGAAAACCAGATAGAATTTTTAGGATACAAATAGATAAAAGTGGAGTAAAAATGCAACAACATATAGTACAAAAAATAATAAATTCAAAAGAAGAATTACATACAAAAAGGAAATTATAATCATTTTTAGGATTAGTAAACCATGTAAGAGAATATATACTAAAATTAGCAGAAAACCTATAGCCTTTACAGAAAAAATTAAAAAATGATGTTGAATATAATTACAACGAAGAAGATAAAAAACAAGTTCAGAAAATAAAAATACTTTGTAAAGAATTACCAAAATTACAATTCCCAGATGAAAATAAAAAATTTACATATATAGTAGAACCAGATGCAAGTGAATATAGCTATGGAGGAGTACTTAAATATACGTACGAAAATGAAAAAAATAGAACATCATTGTAGATATTATTCAGGAACAT
>NW_025891048.1:24209-25727 GCF_002878395.1 Capsicum annuum
AAATAGAACATCATTGTAGATATTATTCAGGAACATTTAATAAAACAAAAATAAAATGGGAAATAAATATAAAAGAATTATATTCATTATATAAATGTTTATTAGCATTTGAACCATATATTGTATATAACAAATTTATTGTGAGAACAGATAATACCCAGGTTCGATGGTGGTTAAAAAAGAAAAATACAAAACTCAATTACGACAAAGGAAATTCAGAGATTAGTATTGAATATATTAAATTTTACATTTACGATTGAAGTAATCAAGACTGACAAGAATTTTATTATAGAATACATATCAAGACAAAGCTACTCAAACTGATTTACCAATGGAAGAAGCCATTGTCAAAGATACCCAAATAGACTTACTATAACAAGTATTTGAACAAATGAAGTTATTACAAGAACGAGTTATAACATTAACTACTGAAGTTACAAATGTAAAAGTGCAAGTTGAGCACTATAAAAAACAAGAAGCTATTAGCAAAGATACAATGCAGGAAGAGCATATTAAAAAAAGGTGACGATGAGAAACACCTAAAAACTCAAATTACTAACAAAACTATAGTTACAGCTGCAGGCGCAAGTGATGTATCCAAGGGAAAGAATATATTCACTCAAAATAAACCTAAACTACCAAATAAAAAGAATTATAACCTCAACCAGATATTCTCAAAACCATATACACCAAATATACAAAAACCAGAGTCATCTATACCTCCCCAGATATACACATATTCCAAATCACTCAATCAACAAAAGAACACTTATAACTATAACACTCGTACATATATTGATAATATTTATACCTTACAAAAATTGTTAAATACAAAACCTATCCAGAGTGAAGAATTAGCAAAATCAAACCAAGGATATATTACACAAAAATGTCAGAACTATAACAAACTTATTGCTTTGCCTGGCACCAGTGCAAATTTAATTTCTTTATGTTACTATTATGGACTATTTTCTACAGTTTACACAATTACTGGAGAAGATTTAACAAGAATTACAAATATTCACAAAAAATTGTGGATTATAAAAGGATTAAGAAGGGACAGTTATTCTATGTCCGTTTCTACTCAGCACCAGCAGAAATATTACCTGATGAAATAAAACAGACAATTACTGTTGTCAAGATAGGAATGAAATGAGACTATATTATCCTTGAAGAAATATGTGAACAAGAATAGATAACCAAAAATCAGATATCGGACTTCTACCGAAACAAGAGTTATTGGACTTTGCAGTATATTGACTGAGTTAGCAAATAATTATATAAATCAAAACTCAGTTTGGATTTACTATAACAGAAATCAATTATTGGTTTACTCTACCTGTAAAAATATTAGAGAAAATGATAGAGAAGAGGTAAGAAAATGGGTCATAAGAATCCTAAAACCAAAAAAGTTACCAATCACAAGATCTATTACGAAAGGAATTATTTCAGAAGAAGCTACGGATCAATTCTGTAAACAGGTTGGCCAAAGATACGATGACCACATATGCAGCAGAT
>NW_025891048.1:25827-80126 GCF_002878395.1 Capsicum annuum
ACCACATATGCAGCAGATGTAGTGGCAGACACAACTTTATCCCAAATATGATGCTACAATAGCAAGAAGATAAAGACAACAACTGGAAGATACACGGCAAAAAGATAAGAAAATGGAGCAATAATGGAAAGATAAGGAGACAAAAACATCAAAGTAAAGAAAGGGACATATGAAGAAAAAGCTAACTTTGTGAAATATATAATACGTAAATCATGTGAACATTTAATAGCTTTAGGATAGGATTTTTGACTTTTGGCACTTGCCATTAAATATAAAGACATAGGACCATTATTGGTTTTATTAGCTTTTGACTAGAAATAGTAAATAGGTAATATGTAAAGTTCTATTAGAATAGATGTAAAGATGTAAAAAGTTTACGCGTTTCATTTAGGATTATAAATAACAGAGCATTTGCTCAGTTAGAGGTAAGACTTTCATGTGTTGAATGTAAGCCTCCTCTTTTGTAAACAAAATACTTTTGAATATTTAATAAAAAACAAATATATTTCCAAGGAAAAGGTATGGATAAACAAAGTCCAGAATTATCAAACCTAACAGAAAAGGCATATTTTGTTACCATTATGAATAGCTAAATTCATAAATTCCTGACAATCATGATATGATAAAATAAGTTCATGATAGTTGCTTTATAGTAGAATTATTCGAAAAATAGCATGTTAAGAAGTTTATTAGCAAAGTGGAAAAGGAGAAAAATTCCTAAGAACTATGTCATCCTAAAGGTGAAACTGGTGAGGCAAGAAAGCTGTGATAGGGGAGTAGCCAGAGTAGAGGCATTGTTTAAGGGAAAAGTATCCAGATTACCATGTTAATAGTGACCGAAGAACATGTTATTTTATGAATAATCTAGTATATAGTAATTTAAAATGATCATATTTTGTTATGTGTATAATTGAAGGGAATATTTTGAAAAAGCATCATATGAAAAATGAATACTAATTTATCTAACGAAATTGTAGATAAATTCAAAATACTTGTTTTGCATATACTTAAGGATATAGAAATTGTAGATATAAGAAACATCATATTGGAAAAAATATTTGATAAATATTTTATGACTAAAATAAATTACATACCACACCTACCTACCTACTCTTACAAATACTTACATACCAAACCTATACATCAACCATGATAAATTACGTATATTTAGAAAATTGGAAAATGGATATGAAAAATATACAATTAATAGAAAAATTAATGAAAACAAAATTAGAAGAATATATGAGAACTAAATATATAAAATATATAGAATTCCTTAATGAAAATATAGAGGAATTATTAAGATTAAAACAAACAATTAATAAATACTATGATAAAGCAATTAATAACTAGAATCCAATTCCAAGTTATCCAAGTTATTCGTAGAAACCTAAGCACAATATGGATAATATGACAAGATATATATCTGATGAAACTAAGATACTAGTTTTATATATCATAAAAGACTTAGAATTAGAAGACATAAAGAAAATAATATGGGAAAAAATATATGGTTATGAAGATGAGTTACTTAGTATTAATTGGATAGAAAATGAATTAGAAATATAGATTTCTATGGTAGAAATAATTCAGACAGTTATTATTCAGATGGATATTTGTAACGCCTCAAAATTGGGTCCCGAGACGTCACACGGTGCTTAGGGGAATAAGTGACCCTAAGCTAACCCTTCTACCGGCATAAATCATAAGCAACTAAATAAAATGCTCAAGTCAACATGAGATCAGCGAAAAGATAGAACTTATCTGAACTTGATCAATACAATTATGAACGTTTCAAGGTTACAACTTTACTTTTACAAATGAAACTGAAACTGAATACATCAACTTCTACTGACTGTCTATGAAGCCTCTACTGGTACTGACTTCAGACAGATGGATCATGACTCCCAACTACCCAATCTCAATACGACTAAAGTAAGAATATACGATACTCCTCGAACTGTATAACTAACTCAATCCCTCGAATCAAAAGGACTCATCACCTGCTGACTGGAAGCTGCAAACAGACTGCCTTTTACCTACATTATAAGGAAATATAACATATAGAAATATATAGGGGTCAGTACTTTAAAGAATGTACTGAGTATGTGGGGGTGCAATGCAACATTATAAATAATATCATAAATGATTATGAAAAATCATGCATGCTGACGATAACGACTCTTTTTGCTTGAATTAATTGAAATATATTCCTTGAAACTCATCATTAGTAATGCAAGCATTATATATCTCATAAATCATTATACTCAACTCAAACTCTTTAAATCATGACTTAGAGTGACTCGGTAACTCATGAAACTTGAACTCTTATGGACTTGGGAGTTTCTTATAACCGACATGACTACACTATGTGAGCCGCATGGAGTCCAACATTTTTCCCTCCTAAGGAGATAACCCCATATTGGAAGGGGTGTTGTACTCTTGCCAGGGAGTACAACCTCAATCTCATTATCATAATCCCATACTCGGCCTTTGGCCCACAATTATCAACATCAATCCTACGGTGGCACGTATTTTTGGGAAAATACCACATTTCTCACTTGGTGCTAAATACTGCTCCTAGACTCAGCTCAGAACGTGTTAGGAAATCCACCTTAATCAACATCAACTCATGGGTCTACTTTAAAGACCAAAACATAAATATATAAATATCGTCAGTAAATCATATACAACTGTGGATTCCTAACACGACTCAAAATCAAACAATCTTTCTCAACATTAAGATGTATCAGTTCATTAAGTCATGGTAACATCAATAACTTTGAGAAAATATCAAGACTCATTATAACAACTCAATCTCATGAATCAATATACTCGATAATCTAATTTGTCATAAGGAGGCTTAAAGCTTGACACATGTCTTGAAAGCACTTAAAATACCAACTCATAGTAGAAACATGAAATTCATAATACTAAATATCAAGTCATAATTTGGAAATTGTAAAATACTCATGTATCAAAAACTTCAAGAAAACATCATAGAACTCATTCTTAACTTTCAAGCTCAAATATCAATATATATATATATATATATATATATATATATATATAATTCAATAAATTAAATTATCAAACTTCGTGTAGAAAGGCTTAAATCATGACTCTTATCTTAAATGATTCGGAAATCATCAACTCATAATAACAGTATTCAACTCATGGTATAAGTTCTCAATTTAAGTAATAAAATAATGAAATAGTCATGTGTATCAATCTTGATTTGCTCAAATATCATAAATCATTAATAAAGTAATTTGGGTGTAAACCCACTTTGCAAAATCATGGATTTCAATAATAGAAATTAAATCTTTGGGCCCAAGAATGAAAAAGGTGTTCTTGTTCAAACCCTACACACCTTGAATTATAAATTTGGGGATAAGAGACTTGATTAGAACTTCTTTCTTGTACTTTTAGGCTAAGATTCTTGATGCCTTTGACTAGGAAAGCTTGATTCTTGAACCACTTGGAGAAATCTATGGGAGATTCTTGAATTTTTTGGAAGAAGATTGGAGTTTTTTGGGTCTTGGAAGAAAACCCTAGCTTCTAGAGAATTCTTGGAGAGATTGGAGAAAAATAAGAGAAAATGATCTTCCCTTTACCACTTGGATATATTTATAATAACAAAATAGAAGGAAAATACCAAAATGCCCTTTTGAAAAAGCTGAAATTCGTTGATCGGGGCCTGTGATAGCAGACCTGACGGTCCTTCAGAGGGACTGATGGTCCACCAAGTCATCCTTTACTTGAGCGCCAAAACTGGGATGTCCTGCCTTAGAGTGATGGTGAAGTGCCGTCCGTCAGGAATCTGACGGTCCACCAGATCGTCCGTCACTCGGGGGCCAAGAATGGAACATTCTGCCTCGACCTGACGGACCTCTTGACGGTCCATCAACTTTTTGACGGTCCACCACTTTGGTCATCACACGATGACCAAAAAGAAGGGCCACTGCCTTGGATTGATGGGAAACTTGACGGTTCACCAAGGACTTGGCGGTCCTTCAGGTCCACCATCAGGCCTGGGCGATTCCGATATTATTTAGTAAAATGGCCATAACTCCCCTGTCCGATGTCGGATTTTGATGAAATTGGCATCAATGGAAAGCTTATTCAATACTCTACATGAAAAAAGTACAAATTAGAGAACTTCTACTCGGTTCTATCATCATTCTCTTTGGAAGTTATTTCCATATACTCAGTAGATAGATTTAGACTCAAGGAACAATGGGGGTATTACAATATCTCCCCCTTGGAAACATTCATCCTCAAATATTGCTAGTTTCGCCAAGAACACAGAGAAAACTAAAGATACATATTTGAAACAACTTGCTAATCTGAATCTATATCTTTCTAAGCTTTGGAGTACTTCGCTGAATGTATAACTCATGGTGAGAATAGCTATACTATTGGATCCGATACTGGAATATAATAGAATAGAGGACAAATGTAACTCTCAACTAAGTCTGAGCTGGTTTGCCTTCTTCTTATAATAAAGAGCGGGCTCATGCTGAGAGTTTAGGATTCACTTGATGTGATCAGGGTGCAGCCGTACTCATAGACTGCGAAGTGATAATTTATGCAAGCGTAGGTCACAAGGAACAAGGCTAAAATTATACAATGGGTATTACATTGTGTGGTTTAGAATACTTGGAAAAAAATAAAGACCATTCAATGAATACCTACAGACTGAATCATAATTAGATATTTGGATCTGAAACTGATGCCTAATACATATACTGAACTGAATTCGTAGCTTTTAGGTGAGAGCAACCACTTGCCGGATTGACCGTACTTATGAAACTTCGAGTGGTAAGACCAGACTAGTTTTGAAAAATGGAAGACCATAGAACCTATCTGCTAAATTTTTAAAATTGGGTTGCTGACTATGCAAACAAAATCGTACTAGATACCTATACTTAAGTGGAGGATTCCTTCAACCCCCTTCCAAGGAATTCTAACAGTATAAAGGAGCAAGGAACTTCGGGCAAGATCTAAACAAGACATCTGAATCAGATATCATAGAATTGCCATAATCCCTTAGCTTGGAACATAAACCTGTAAATCATAAGTCAGGATAGAAGTACTGGGCCTCAAGTGATGCGACTTCTTACTCTCAAACTTAACCATACTTCTCGAACGCTCTCTCAACTATACTATACCCTTTCGATACTATACTTAATCGATACGACTTATAATCCTCACATGGCACTGATGCTTCCATCTACTTATACATTCTCTAACCAAACCCTCTCATCATTTTCATGCCTAACCTAGAACCACCAAATTCGCCACATGACACCATTCTGAATCATTGACTTCCATATATCTACATTTTTACAACTTCTCACTTCAAGAGTAATTTTTATTACCGTTTCGACAACTTCAATCTATCTAGTACTAGTCATTTACTAAGGTGCAATGTATCCATCCACACGTATACAAACTTGACCTCCGAGCCCATCTTCATAACCACATATACATTATAAATCAAACACTTATAAAGTATAAAGCCTCTTCTTCATGTCCTACGCACCACTTATCAAGAACAATTTTCATGCACTCACCTTAGACAAGTACACCCGACATACTCCTAACTAATCAAGTCCCACACAAACGCTCCACTTTAATTTTCCCATCAGACTCATAGAATTACATAAAACGAACATACAACAATCTTTCCAATCATAACACATTAAACTTCAACTTACCATGGCATATATCAAAGTCTTAGCCTCAATATTACTTCACCCTACCGCCTAGCCAAAGTAATGCCACCCTTTGATGTTGATAAGGAAATATCTTCTCTCTCCCGTCTAAACAACCATTCACCACTACTATATTGATTAAGGAAAGGCAATTAAAAGATTAGAGCATGAAGGTTTGACACATGAATAGATACTATGAATAACTTGACACTCAACTATGGCTTGAAGAATAGAGGATTTAACATCATAAATTTATCAAAGAAATATAGCCCGAAGACATGCACGATATAAATCTGAATTTTTGTTGATCATTAAAAGCATTACTTGAGTACTTGAACTGAACATACCACAAGACTTGAGTACTTGAGTCATGATCCGCATGACCTAAATTTGGAACTCGCAATTTATGGAATGTAATTCCAACTGCTAAAGGTCTGAAACTCCACATTTTGGGAACTAAAAGAGGGCACAATTCTTTATGGTATGCATGAGTTATGATTATGGAACTGAAGCGTAAAGCATGAGTAATTATTGGAAAAATTGAAAAGTTCCGAAATAAGAATGGGTCGAGCATCATTCTTTCCCACCGGTACCTTACAACTTACTGGCACATCTCCTAAAATCTGGGAGCTTAACTTGGTTACTCGTCCTATCATCTCCCCCTTAGACTTAAGCCATCACTCTGAATAAGTGAACCACCATACACACAATAATCTAAACTGAAATCATTTTACTCTAGAGCTCAGGATATAATCAATACACAAGAACAATAGAATTTAATCCGAGTGACTACATCTGAAATTATACAACCACTTCCTTACACCACCATTTGAATTACATCTTGTCCCCCTATATCTCCAGTAGTCATCATATGATACCCGCATGCTCACTAACTTCAGATCTACACGATCATCCCCATAGTCGGAGTATACACTACCTAACACTCAACCCTTATTCCTATTAACTCAATTTTTGAAATTTCTAATATTAGATTCTAACACTCAACTTGAATGTTTCCCAACCTTTGACGGATCATACTACTACCATTATAACCTACTAATAGTAGGTATAATTACATTTCCAAACAATGAGAATCAAACTCACACAAAAAAAGCTTAACATTTTCAATCTAAACCCCTTAACTCCGCCAT
The DNA here is from genome assembly GCF_002878395.1 of Capsicum annuum. Taxonomy (NCBI): domain Eukaryota; kingdom Viridiplantae; phylum Streptophyta; class Magnoliopsida; order Solanales; family Solanaceae; genus Capsicum; species Capsicum annuum. The sequence continues at coordinate 32,699 of NW_025891048.1, forward strand.
CAAGAATATCATTCATTACCTGACTAGTCTTTTATCCACCTAGTAGCTCCACAGCACCACTATCTACACCACTTGCAATGATCCTCAAAAATAGTACAACCCTATAGCATTTTGGGTAAACTTCCTTATCATGGATACAATATCAAACTTAATTACAAGCCGATTAGACTCAAGTTCTTGTATACACTGTTCAAACCTATTAGATTACTTCTCTATAACTAGCACAATTAACCAAGAAATCATCACATCCACCTTCATGGCTACCAATCATCCAAGCTTAATGCCTAGCGCTCAACATAACTTACAACTCCACCTCACACATAAAATTTTCACTTGGAAACTATAAAATAGAATATCCATAAACTCTAGCCTACTTAAACCTCATAACAATAATTGGTCATAATCATACGGCCTATCTTATTTACAACCCATCAACACATCCTTCTTCTACCCATCATTACTATCTATCCTTCGTACCTATCTTAACTTAGTTCATAGCTCTCTAAGCCTCAACTTAACTTCCTCTTGCAATCCCAGGAGTACCCTAGTTAACAACACTCATTAACTAAGTATCTTCATCCATAACCTATACTCATCTTATGCAACACACCGTCAATAACTCTTTTTGTACTTCAGCAAACTACTATTTACCTTAACCAATAACTCCTTCTCCTCCTCCTACGAGCTAATGTACAAGGACATATCACTTTATTACTAAATCGATTACACGCAAAAAGGCTCGAATATACATACTTTTAATAAATCAAACTTACCACCCTTCTTACCACTACACCTCAAAACCCAGTTCCAATCAGCACGAGGAAATAAAATACACAAAGAGTCACTAGTAAATCAAAATAGGCATCACCCGGCTTCACTAGTCTTTCAGTTTCAACAACATAATGATGAAAAAATTATGAAAGGTAGAAACTTGGAATACAATATTTAATGATTTAGGAATACATATCTCACTCTGTCTTAATCGAACGACTCATAAGGGTAAGGACATAATATTAAGCTTGGGGAACTTATAACACGCTGGGAGGCTTCGCTCAAGTCGATTTGTAAAACTTCTGAAACTCCAAACTAGTAAGTCTAAAAGCATTATCAGAGGGAGAAAATTGGAATTCGCTGATCATATTACCCCAGGAACAGTACATAGATAAAGGAGTATAGACTATCAATACGGATTCTAAGGAGGAAATCTGGAAGCACAACTGACTTGGGCTTATTGCATGATTTATAAGCAAAGCATGATAAGGCACTAATAGGATACTTTCTTTCTCATTTACAACTTCATAACTATCTATGGAGACTATTTAAGAAAGTTTGATCTGCAAAGAATTGAGTTTGACTATCTCTAATACCTTGAAAATAAGACCGAGATGCCCCGAATAAGGTAAGATGAGAATCTACATCAGTTTCTCAACGAACCTTTCTATAGCACGATCTAAGACTTGAAATAATGGAGACCTTCCCAAAATGCCTTGTAGACTCTAAAAAAAACATAGACGTCTTTGTACAGTTCCGCGAGACTCTACTAGACACGGGTTCATAGACACTCTAGGACACTTGAACACTGGGCTCTGATACCAAGTTTGTAACACCCCAAAATTGGGTCTCGAGACGTCACACAGTGCTTAGGGTCATAAGCGACCCTAAGCTAACCCTTCTACTGGCATAACTCATAAGTAACTGAATAAAATGCTTAAGTCTACATAAGATCATCAAAAACATAGAACTTATCTAAACTTGATCAATACAATTATGAACGTTACAAGGTTACAACTCTAATTTTACAAAGAAAACAGAAACTGAATACATCAACTTCTACTGACTGCCTATAAAGCCTCAACGGGTACTGACTTTAAATAGATGGGTTATGACTCTCAACTACTCTATCTAAATACGACTAAAGTAAGAAAATATGATACTCCTTGAACTGTATAACTAACAAAAACCCTCGAATCAAAAGGACTCATCACCTGCTGACTGGAAGCTGCAAACAGACTGAATGCGGAATATGTGCTATAACTTGTACCTACATTATAAGGCACTGTAGCATATAGAAATATATGGGGGTCAGTACTTTAAAGAATATACTGAGTATGTGGGGGTGCAATGCAACATTATAAATAATATCATAAATGATTACAAAAAATCATGCATGCTGACGATAACGACTCTTTTTGCTTGAATTAATTGAAATATATTCCTTGGAACTCATCATTAGTAATGCATCTCATAAATCGTTATACTCAACTCAAACTCTTTAAATCATGACTTAGAGTGACTCGGTAACTCATGAAACTTGAACCCTTATGGACTTAGGAGTTTCTTATAACCGACATGACTACACCATGTGAGCTGCATGGAGTCTAACGTTTTGCCCTCCTTAAGAGAGAACCCCATATTGGCGAGGGTGTTTTACTCTTTCCAGGGAGTACAACCTCAATCTCATTATCACAATCCCATACTCGGCCTCTAGCCCAAAATTATCAACATCAATCCTATGGTGGCACATAGTTTCGTAGAAATACCACATTTCCGGCTCGGTGCTAAATACTCCTCCCAAACTCAGCTTAGAACGCGTTAGAAAATCCACCTTAATCAATATCAACTCATGGGTCTACTTTAAATACCAAAACATAAATATATATATATCTCGTCAGTAAATCATATACAACTGTGGATTCCTAACTCAACTGAAAGTTAAACAATCTTTCTCAATATTAAGATGTATCAGTTCATTAAGTCATAGTAACATCAATAACTCTGAGGAAGTATCAAGACTCATTATAAACACTCAATCTCACGAATCAATATACTCGATAATCTAATTTGTCATAACGAGGCTTAAAGCTTGACACATGTCTTGAAAGCACTTGAAATACCAACTCATGGTAGAACTATGAAGTTCACAATTAAATATCAAGTCATAATTTGGAAGTTGTAAAATACTCATGTATCAAAAACTCAAGAAAATATCATAGAACTCATTCTTGACTCTCAATCTCAAATATCAATATATATATATAAATATATATATATATATTCAATAATTAAAATTCTCATAGAAAAGCTTAAATCATGACTCTTATCTTAAATCATTTGGAAATCATCAACTCATAATAACAATATTCAACTCATGGTTTAAGTTCTCAATTTAAGGAATAAAATGATGAAATAGTCATGTGTATCAATCTTGATTTGCTCAAATATCATAAATCATTAATAAAGTAATTTGGGTTTAAACCCACTTTGTAAAATCATGGATTTCAATAATAGAAATTAAATCTTTGGGCACTAGAACAAAAGAAGTGTTCTCGTTCAAACCCCACATACCTTAAATTATAAATTTGGGAATAAGAGACTTGATTGGAACTTTTTTCTCGCACTTTTAGGCTAAGATTCTTGATGCCTTTGATTAGGAAAGCTTGATTCTTGAACTACTTGGAGAAATCTATGGGAGATTCTTGAATTTCTTGGAAAAAGATTGGATTTTTTTGGATCTTGGAAGAAAACCCTAGCTTCTAGAGAATTCTTGGAGAGATTGGAGAGAAATAAGATAAAATGATCTTCCCTTTACCACCTGGATATATTTATAATACCAAAATGGGCAGAAAATGCCAAAATACCCTTTTGAAAAAGCTAAAATTCGCTGATCGGGGCCTGTAACGGTCAACCTGATGGTCCGTCAGAGGGACTGACGGTTGACCAAGTCATCTGTCACTCGAGCGCCAAAACTGGGATGTTCTACCTCAGAGTGATGGTGAAGTGACATCCTCATGAATCTGATGATCTACCAAATCGTCCATCACTCGGGGGCCAAAAATGGAACATTCTGCCTCGACCTGACGGACCCCTTGACGGTCCATCAACTTTTTGATGGTCTACCACTTTTGCCGTCACACGATGACCCAAAAGAAGAGTCACTGCCTTGGCTTGATGGGACACTTGACAGTTCACCAAGGACTTGGAGGTCCGTCAGGTCCACCGTCAGGCCTAGGCGATTCCGATATTATTTAGTAAAACGGCCATAACTCCCCCATCCAATATCGGATTTCGATGAAATTGGCATCGCTGGAAAGCTTATTCAATGCTCTACATGACAAAAAGTCAAAATTAGATAAATTCTACACGGTTCTATCATAATTCACTTTGGAAGTCATTTCTATATACTTAGAAGACAGATTTAAACTCAAGGAACAATCGGGGTATTACAATATTATACAGATTAAAAATGCTAGAATATATTAATAGAGTTAGAGAAATATAAAGTTGGCTATACGAAGAAATTAATTATAGAAACCATCTTAAAAAAGGAAGAGAACAATTAAAAGAAATATTAATTTGGATAAATAAAACCATAAAACAACTAGAATTAAAAAACAATTTAGAATATGATTTAGACATGGAATTATTCATAGATGAAAAAGATAGGATAATTAATGAAATAGATAACCTAGAATTTAATATCAGATATAGTACAATTAGAGTAAATTATTACAAAGAAATTTGCATTATCACAACTACTTTAGGATAAAATGATAGACAATAAGTACTTAAAATATTGGAGACAAGATATGGAAGAAATAAAATTAACAAAAATACTTATGAAAGATAATTTAATTAAATTTCTTAGAACAAAAGATATCGAATATTGACAATACCTCCAAAATAATATACAAGAATTATAAAGACTAAAAGAAAAACTAAAGAATATTACAGTAAAGCATTTAATCAAATATCATCTAATCACCCCCCAAGATATGAACATTAATAAAATTAAAATAAATACACTAAAAATAAAAATGTTTAAAGAAGTTAAGAAATATCCACGCACAACTAAAAATAGATCCATTAGAGCTATAACAGATCTATTTAAATTACCCGATTTATCTGCACCCCCTATCTATTAATATATATTAATTCTACTATTTAACTTCCTTTGTTATTTAAATAGATCTATTTAAATTACCCAATTTATCCGCACCCCTATAATTGGTATCAGAGCTTATGTTGTTTAAAGTTATCGAAAGTAGTATGTATTTGGACTTATTTGATTAATTTATTAATTATGATAAAATTAGATTCAGATATCCACCAAAATATTATAAATATTGTTTAGATGAATAACGTACAGAAATTACAAAAATATAAGGAATTAAAACAAATAATATCTAAAAAAACGTAAAGAATTAAAAATAAGGATAGAAAGACTACAGTATAACATAATTGGAGTTAATAAAAATTCAATAAATGCACAAAAAGAAGTAATATCAAATTTAGAATCAACAATAGATAGTCTAGAATATATATATATATCAACATAACCTATATACATTTAAATAAAATGAATAAAGAAGAATTTATAATAGACGAAAAAATATATGAAAATCACAAAGGATCAAAAATAAAAATATTATTCTCTAATTTAAGAAGAAGATATAAGAAAATAGGTGAACATTTATATGTAATGTTAGAAAAAGAAGAATTAAAATTAGAAGATAAGTTGGCAGCCATCGTAAGAATAGAAAGAGAAAATAAAGAAATAGATAGAAAAAAGAAAATAGTTAAAATAAAACAACAAACCACAGAAGAAATATAAAAAATAGAAGAAACTAAAAATAGTAGGATTGCTGAATTAGAAAAAGAACTACAAATGCTAAAAGATTTATATGAAAATAGACAGAAAGAAAAGGAAAAAAACATAAAGAACAAAAATTATTAAACGAGATAAATCAATTTAAAGAAAAATTAGAAATAAAAATAAAGAACCATAAACCAGAGAATTAGAAACAAATACGATAGATACTGAAGAAACAGATAATTATGATTCAGAAGATAGTGAAACATATACAGAAATTCTAGCAAACATACGAAAACTAGAAATTAACGAAGAACAAGAAGTAATTAATAAAGAAAATCTAGAACTAATAAATACAGAAGTAATACTCTAGATAAAAATATAATACCTAGTGCATCAGAAATAAGAAAACCAACATATAATTACAAAAGTAAGTTTAAAAGATATAATCCAAAGGATGAATATAATAAATGGACACCAAAACTAATAATTAATTGCAACTTTTTAGATTTAGACTGTGTAATAGACACAAATAAAATTATACAACTATGGGTAGGATTTATGTCAAAATAATTATTAAATAATAAAATAGATTAAACAAACACACCGGAATATATAGAAAAGGCATTAATAGGAACAGTAAAATTATAGTTTTTAAACCTAGCTGAAGCAAGTAAAAAAGTATTAAGATCTGATAAAAAAATAGAAGGAACATCAATAACTACTAAAATACTGCCAAAAGAAATATTGAAAAAATATGAAATAGCTATAAGAAATTAATTTAGCAGTATGACAACAGAAGAAGAAGAGCAAAATAAAGAAAAAGATATAAATAGAAATTTAATGTTAAAACTAGCAATATGTAATATGTGTTATATAGATGAGTATACGTGCACATTTAAAGAATATTATTATAAAGGAACATATAATATAGAAGAAAGTAAAGAAATAAAAGATTATATTTTAGTAAATTACCTGAACCATTTAGTTCAATGATAATAAAGAGTTGGGATGAAGCAAAAATAGTAGATACCCTAGGAATAAGAATAAAATTTTTACAACAATGGTATAGAAATCTATGTGAAAAATATAGAGAAGAAATAAAAATGGAAAAGACATTAATAAAAATTTAAAATATTACAAAGATAAAATAGCACCTCAATTTGGATGTGAAGAAAGATATTATAAGAAAAGAAAAAGACATAATAAATATAAGAAATACAAGAAATCAAAATATAAGTGTAAGAAACCAAGAAAAAGATATTATGTAAAAAATTATAAACATAAAAGACCATATAAGAAAAAGAAAACTATAAAAGAATGTACCTGTTATAATTGTGGAAAACTAGGACATTTAGCTAGAGATTGTAAATTACCAAAAAACCCAAAAAAGTAACAAATATCATAAATAAAAATAGAAAATACAGAATATATACAGATAGATTATATAGATTACGAATTAGAAAGTGAAGATAGTATATATGAAATTTCGGAGAATGAAACAGATAATGAAATAGATGAATCAAATTACTGAAGAAGATATAAAAATAAACCAAATAACTGAAGAAGATATAAAAATACTTAATGAAATAGATAGTGAAATAGATGAATCAAATGACTGAAGAAGATATAACACTAAACCAAATAACTGCAGAAGATATAAAATACTAACAAAGGAAGAATATTTAAATGAAGAAGGAACAAATCAAAAAATAATATTTGATAGTCATATATTTGATGAAATAAAAGGAAAAGAGTTAGACTTAAGTGTAGAAAAAATATTTAAAATACCAATATTAAAAAATATATTTAGTCAGAAAAAGGAAGAATACTACGTAGTAAGCTAAAAGAAACATGTAATAGACAGTAGATATGCAAAAGGAAGAGCTAGTATACCACTAACAACAAAAAGAATAATTAATAAAGAAATAAACGATATAAAAAGTAAAGACCCAATAAAATATGTACACCTTGGAGGAACAGAGATATTAATAAAAGCATGTTTTAGAGAAGGAATAGATACACCAATAGAATTATATTTAGCAGATGCTAGAATTGTAAAACCTATACAAAAAAGTATAATAACTATCATAAAAGGAAATTTAATATACCAAAAATTTAAATTTATAATAAGTTTGAATTATTCAGTAGAAATAACAGATAAAAATATAGATAAATCATTAGTATTATGTTGGAAAATATCAGGAATAGAACTAACCCAGGAAGTAAAATATTTACAACAAGATGTAAAATCTATATGTATTAACAACAAAACATAAAATAATAGGAAAAAATAAAATTAATAAAATACAAATAGAAACTCCTTTTGAACAATTTGTAAAAACAATTGATAATAATGATTATAGTTACAAAGACATAGCTACAGAAGAAGATTTAGAAATAATAAATGATAGAATAAGCACAAAAAAAAAATAGCTCATGAAAAATCAGAATCATCAAGCTCATAAAAAAGAAATAGTTATGAAACAACTTTAATAGTTAATTCAAACCAATATTACATAACAAGAACAATAAATGAAAAAGAATATTTAATACTCTTAAACACAGGACAAGAAGAAAATTATGTAGCAAAATATCTAGTAAAAAGTGAAGAAATAAAATCTAATAGTAATGTATGCCCAGATCTACCAAGGAGTCTAATAAACATTAAAGATATAGCTGAAAAGGAAATAATAATAGGAGTTAGGAAAGTAAAAATAGAATTTGAAATAAAGCAAGAAATGCAAAAAACAGATATAATATTAGGAATAAAATGGTTAGAATAAGTAAAACCATAAATATAGAACATACACAATTATCTATAAAATATAATAAAGAGAAATTATTCATAAAAAAAAATTAACATGATATGAAAATATATGTACTTCTAAAAATAATAGTAGAAGGATATTATAATAGGTATTATACACCTATGATAGATACAGGAGCAGAAGCAAACTTATGTAGATACAACTGTTACCAGAGAGTAAATGGGACAAATTAAAAACACCAATAGTAGTCAAGGAATTTAATAATGAAGGAAGTTTAATTAGATATAACGCTAAAAATATAAAACTACATATATGGGATATAATAATAATAATAATAATAATAATAATAATAGAAGAAATCTATAATTATGAACTAACATCAAAAGATATGCTTTTAGGAATACCATTTTTAGATAAATTATATCCACATATAATAACTAAAACAGATTGGTGGTTTACAATACCATGTAAACAAAAAGTAAGGGCAAAAAGAGTTATTAATAAAACAAGAAAGAAAACTGATTGATAGAAAGAAGTGAAAAAATTACACAAAAATTAGAAAATATAAAAAATATAGAAGACACAGTAGAACTAGTTGTATTTTTGATAGATAAAAAAGAAATAACCATATTTTCAATAGATAAGGTAGAAATAATAAAGAAAAAATTAAGACAAATATATAGTGAAGATCCATTAAAAGGATGGAAAAAACATAAAACTACTATAAAAATTGAATTAATAGATAAAAATAGTATAATAACTCAAAAACCATTAACATATAATTTTGATGATTTAAAAGAATTTAAAATGCATATAGATGAATTATTAGAAAAACAATATATACAAAAAAAGTAATAGTAAACACAATAGTCCAGCATTTATAGTAAATTAACATAGTGAATAAGAAAGAGGAAAAAGTAGAATGATTATTGATTATAGAAATCTAAATGCAAAAACTATAACATATAATTATCTAATACCAAATAAGATATTAAAAATAAGACAAATACAAGGATATTACTACTTCAATAAATTTGACTATAAATTAGGATTTTACCACTTAAAGTTAGATGAAGATTCTAAGGAATTAACCGCATTTACGGTACTACAAGGATTTTATGAATAGAACACATTACCATTTAGATACAAAAATGCACCAGGTAGATATCAATATTTTGTGGATAGTTATTTTAAACAATTACCTAATTATATAGTATACATAAATGATATACTACTATATACAAAAAATAAAGAAGAACATTTAAAATTACTAAAACAATTTACAGATATAATAGAAAAATCAGGAATAAGTTTAAGCGAAAAGAAAGCTGAAATTATGAAAAACCAGATAGAATTTTTGGGATAAAAATAGATAAAAGTGGAGTAAAAATGCAACAACATATAGTACAAAAAATAATAAATTCAAAAGAAGAATTAGATACAAAAAATAAATTACATTCAATTTTAGGATTAGTAAACCAAGTAAGAGAATATATACCAAAATTAGTAGAAAACCTAAAGCCTTTATAGAAAAAATTTAAAAAGAATGTAGAATATAATTACAACGAAGAAGATAAAAAAACAATTTTAGAAAATAAAAATACTTTGTGAAGAATTACCAAAATTACAATTCCCAGACAAAAATAAAAAATTTACATATGTAGTAGAACCAGATGCAAGTGAATATAGTTATGAAGGAGTACTTAAATATAGGTACGAAAATGAAAAAAAAGAACATTGTTGTAAATATTATTCAGGAACATTTAATGAAACAGAAATAAAATGTGACATAAATAGAAAAGAGTTATGTTCATTACATAAATGTTTATTAGCATTTGAACCATATATTGTACATAACATATTTATTGTAAGAACAGATAATACCTAGGTTCAATGGTGGTTAACAAGAAAAATATAAAACTCAATTACGACAAAGGAAATTCAGAGATTAGTATTAAATATATTAAATTTGACATTTATGATTGAAGTAATCAAGACAACAAAAATGTTATTGCAGATTACATATCAAGAAAAATATACTCAAACTGATTTACCAAAGAAAGAAGCCGATGTCAAAGATACCCAAAAAGACTTAATATTACAAGTGTTTGAACAAATGAAGTTATTACAAGAACGAGTTATCACATTAACTACTGAAGCTACAAATGTAAAAGTGCAGGTTAAGCACTATAAAAAACAAGAAGCTATTAGCAAAGATACTGTACAGGAAGAGCACATTAAAAAACTAGACCTAGAAGGTAGCGATGAGAAATACCTAAAAACTCAAATTACTAACGAAATTACAGTTACAGCTGCAGGCGCAAGTGATGTATCCAAGGGAAAGAAAATAGTCACTCAAAATAAACCTGAACTACCAAAGAAAAAGAAATATAACCTCAACCAAATATTCTCAAAACTATATACACCAAATATACAAAAACCAGAGTCATCTATACCTCCCCAGATATACAAATATTCCGAATCACTCAATCAACAAAAATAGACTTATAACCATATCACTCATACATATATTGATAATAGTTATACCTTACAAAAATTGTTAAATACAAAACCTATTGAGAGTGAAGAATTAGCAAAACAAAACCAAGGATATATTACACAAAAATATCAGAACTATAACAAACTTATTGCTTGCCTGGCACCAGTGCAAACTTAATTTCTTCATGTTACTATTATGGACTATTATCTGGAGTTTACACAATTACTGGAGAAGAGTTAAAAAGAATTCCAAATATTCACAAAAGATTTATGGATTTTAAAAGGATTACGAAGAGACAGTTATTCTATGTCAGTTTCTATTCAGCACCAACAAAAATATTATTTGATGAAATAAAATAGACAATTAGTGTTGTCAAGATAGGAATGACACGAGACTATATTATCCCTAAAGAAATATGCGAACAAGGAGAGATAACCAAAAATTAGATACCAGACTTCTACCGAAACAAGAGAGTTATTAGACTTAGAAGCATATTGAATGATTTAGCAAATAATTATATAAATTAAAACCCAGTTTGGATTTACTATAACAGAAATCAATTATTGGTTTACTCTGCTTGTAAGAATATTAGAGAAAATGACAGAGAAGAGATAAGAAAATGGGTCATAACGATCCTAAAACTAGAAGAGTTACTAGTCACAAGATCTATTATGAAAGGAATTATTTCAGAAGAAGCTATGGATCAATTCTGTAAACAGTTTGGCCAAAGATATGATGATCACATAGGCAGTAGATGTAGTGGCAGACACAACTTTATCCCAGATGTGATACTACAATAGCAAGAATATAATGACAATAACTGGAAGATACACGACAAAAAGATAAAAACATGAAGCAATAATGGAAAGATAAGGAGACAAAAACATCAAAGTGAGGAAAGCGACATATGAAGAAAAAGCTAACTTTGTGAAATATGTAATACATAAATCATGTGAATAGTTAATAGCTTTACTATTTTAGGATAAAATTTTTGACTTTTGGCACTTGCCATTATATTAGGACAGGTGTAAAGGTGTAAAAAGTTTACGCGCTTTCTTAGGATTATAAATAGAGAGCACTTTTGCTCAGTTAAGGGTAAGACTTTCATATGTTGAAAGCAAGCCTCCTCTTTTGTAAACAAAAAACTTTTGAATATTTAATAAAAAACAGATATATTTCCAAGGAAAAGCTATGGATAAACAAAGATCACAATTATCAAACCTACCAGAACAGGCATATTTATTTACGATTATGAATAGCTAAATTCATAAATTCCTGATAATCATAATATGCTAAAATAAGTTCATGATAGTTAGTTTATGGTAAAATTATTCGAAAAATAGCATATTAATAAGTTTATTAGCAAAGTGGAAAAGGAGAAAAATCCCTAAGAACTATGCCATCCTAAAGGTGAAATTGGTGAGGCAAAAAAGCCGTGATAGGGGAGTAGCCAGATTAGAGGTGCTGTTTAAGGGAAAAGTATCTAGATTAACATGCTAATGGTGACCGACTATGAGTATTTTAAATATTTTTTCTATACTTAAGTCTAACTCTTTTCCTTTTATTTCATCAAATATATGACTATCAAATATTATTTTTTGATTTGTTCCTTCTTTATTTAAATATTCTTCCTTTGTTATTATTTTTATATTTTCTTTAGTTATTTGGTTTATTTTTATATCTTCTTATGTAATTTGATTTATCTAATTCACTATCTATTTCATTATCTGTTTCATTCTACGAAATTTCATATTTACTATCTTTACTTTCTAATTCATAATCTATATAATCTATCTGCATATATTCTTTATTTTCTATTTTTATTTCTGATATTTTTTTCTTTTTTGGGTTTTTTTGTAATTTAAAATCTTTAGCTAAATGTCCTAGTTTACCACAATTATAACAAGTACATTCTTTTATAGATTTCTTTTTTTTCTTTATTTTGCTCTTCTTCTTCTATTGTTACACTGCTAAATTCATTTCTTATAGCTATTTCATATTTTTTCAATATTTCTATTGGTAGTATTTTAGTAGTTGTTGATGTTCCTTCTGTTTTATTATTAGATCTTAATACATTTTTACTTGCTTCAACTAGGATTAAAAACCATAATTTTACTATTCCTATTAATGCCTTTTCTATATATTCTGGTGTGTTTGTTATATCTATTTTATTATCTAATAATTGTTTTGACATATATTCTATCCATAGTTGTATTATTTTATTTGTGTCTATTACACAATCTAAATCTAAAAAGTTATAATTAATTATTTTTTTTGGTGTCCATTTATTATATTCATCCTTTGGATTATATCTTTTAAACTTACTTTTGTAATTATATGTTGGTTTTTGTATTTCTGATGCACTAGGTATTATGTTTTTATCTAGACTATTTACTTCTGTATTTATTAGTTCTAGATTTCCCTTATTAATTACTTCTTGTTTTTCATTAATTTCTAGTTTTTCAATGTTTTCTAGAATTTCTGTATATGTTTCACTATCTTACAAATCATAATTATATGTTTCTTTAGCATCTATTACATTTATTTCTAATTCATTGGTTTTTGGTTCTTTATTTTTTATTTCTAATTTTTCTTTAAATTGATTTATCTCGTTTAATAATTTTTGTTCTTTATCTTTTTATTTTTTTCTTTCTGTCCTTTTTCATACAAATCTTTTAGCATTTGTAGTTTTTTCTCTAATTCAGCAATCCTATCGTTTTTTGTTTGTTCTATTTTTTATATTTCTTTTGTGGTTTTTGTTTTATTTTATCTATTTCCTTTTTTCGGTATATCTCTTCATTTTCTCTTTCTATTCTTACCATGGCAGCCAACTTATCTTCAAATTTTAATTCTTTTTTCTAACATGAAATATAAGTGTTCACCTATTTTCTTATATCTTCATCCTAATTTAGAGAATACTATTTTTATTTTTAATACTTCGTGATTTTCATATGTTTTTTCGTCTATTATAAATTCTTCTTTGTTTATTTTATTTAAACGTTTATAGGTTATATATATATATATATATATATATATATATATATATATATATATATATATTCTAGACTATCTATTGTTGATTTTAAATTTAATATTTCTTCTTTTTGTGTATTTATTGAATTTTTACTGACTCTAACAATTATGTTATACTGTAGTCTTTAGCCGAATAAAGTAAAAAAGTATTAAGATCTGATAATAAAACAGAAGGAACATCAACAACTACTAAAATACTACCAACAGAAATATTGAAAAAATATGAAATAGTTATAAGAGATGAATTTTGCAGTGTAACAACAGAAGAAGAAGAGCAAAATAAAGAAAAAGATACAAACAGAAATTTAATGTTAAAACTAGAAATATGTAATATGTGCTATATAAATGAGTATACGTGCGCATTTAAAGAATATTATTATAAAAGAACATATAATATAGAAGAAAGTAAAGAAATAAGAAGATTATATTTTAGTAAATTACTTGAACCATTTAGTTCAAAATAATAAAGAGTTGGGATGAAGCAAAAATAGTAGATACCTTAGGAGCAAGAATAAAATTTTTACAACAATGGTATAGAAATCTATGTGAAAAATATAGAGAAGAAATAAAAATGGAAAAGGCATTAATAAGAAATTTAACATGTTGCAAAGATAAATAGCACCTCAATTTGAATGTGAGGAAAGATATTATAAGAAAAGAAAAAGACATAAGAAATATAAAAAATACAAGAAATCAAAATATAAGTATAAGAAACCAAGAAAAAGATATTATGTAAAAAATTATAAACATAAAAGGCCATATAGCAAAAAGAAATCTATAAAAGAATGTAGTTGTTATAATTGTGGAAAACTAGGACATTTAACTAGAGATTATAAATTACCAAAAAACCCAAAAAAGAAACAAATATCAGAAATAAAAATAGAAAATACAGAATATATGCCGATAGGTTATATAGATTATGAATTAGAAACTGAAGATAGTATATCTGAAATTTCAGAGAATGAAACAGATAATGAAATAGATAGTGAATTAAATGAATCAAATGACGGAAGAAGATATAAAAATAAACCAAATAACTGAAGAAGATATAAAAATAATAACAAAGGAAGAATATTTAAATGAAGAAGGAACAGATCAAAAAATAATATTTGATAGTCATATATTTGATGAAATAAAAGGAAAAGAGTTAGACTTAAGTGTAGAGAAAATATTTAAAATACAAACAATAAAAAATATATTTAGTAGAGAAAAGGTGACGATGAGAAACATCTAAAAACTCAAATTACTGACGAAATAACAGTTACAGCTGCAGGCGTAAGTGATGTATCCAAGGGAAAGAATATAGTCACTCAAAATAAACCTTTTATAATAATATTATTTAAATGCGCACGTATACTCATCTATATAAAACATATTACGTACTGCTTGTTTTAACATTAAATTTTTATTTATATTTTTTTCTTTATTTTTCTTTTCTTCTTCTGTTGTCATACTGCTAAATTCATCTCTTATAGCAATTTCATATTTTTTCAATATTTTTGTTAGTAGTATTTTAGCATTTGTTGATGTTCCATCTGTTTTATTATCTTAGGTTGTTGCTTTACTAACCCTTATCTTGATCCTAGTTAACTATTACCTTTTTAGTCTATAGTTATTAGATGAAATCTAACTATCTTACTAAGATAAACCTTAGAAGCGTGGATCGACAGTTAAACTTCAAATTACAGATGTCTTTATCTTTTCCTAATCACTACTCCTCTTTTGGAGTAAGTTGTAATAATATAGGAAGGATTATAACGTTGGCCACCCATTAAGAAAACTATTATATTGAAGATAAAACAATACATTCATGGGTATCAATTTAGAAAAACAATAGAACTTCCCCTACTTCGTCAATTGCCAGGGTTTCCACAACCCTAGCTGTGGGTTTTTAGCCGCTCATGCATGTGAAGAAATCAATAACATTCATAATTGAAAGAATATATAAAATCACAATGATAAGAAGTTAAAAACCCATAACCGTAACTGTATTAATCAACTAAAGTCAATACAAGAGAATCCCAAGATCAAAATCGGATATTGGAATAAAAAAATATTTGTGAATATCAAAAGTGTGCTATATATACTAAAAAATACATAAAAAGGTATTTATAGTATAAGAGGAAACCCTAAAACTAAAGCCCAAATAAAATAGGAGAAAATAGGGTCGGTAGCCACCTACTCTCTCTACCTACTCCCTGACCTTAAGAGTAGGTACTACATACGGTCTCTACTTGCGCCCTGACCCTGAGCGCAGGTAGTTCTTGCATTTAGTAGGGTGAGCACAGGTATAGGCCGCAGGTACAAGTCCTGCAGTTTAGCTTCGGGATTTCGAGTTCTGGTGCTTGCTTTGCCTACTTGCAGTACGTAGGTCCTACATGTGGTCCATAGGTTGACTTGGTAAGTGCCAAGAGTCATTTTTTCAGATTTTTTCAACTCTCAAACATGCTTTGATCATGAACAAGCTGGAAAGTGTCCCAAACATCCATAATTACTCCAAAAAATATCCAAAAACACTTTTTTTTAACCCTTTTCACGAACTTAGCCTCCAAAACATGATTTCCTACAAAAGATACCCAAAATCCATCATATCTACCAAAATAACCTCAAAAACTTAAATATTTTTATTTTTTTATGCATCTAAAGTGCTATATTTCTATAGCACATCAATATCCTCAACTTAGAACATTTGTGTGTCCTTAGGAAAAAAATACAACAAAAAAATGACACTTAACTAGGAGATCTATGCTATTTAAGACAGTAAGTCAACATTTAATGCTCAGAACACAACACCCCCTCTAATCTTATTTTTCATAACCAACTGTGTATGAACAAGAAGTACAACAATGTGACATAATAGGACCAAGGTACTGCAATTACATTAGCAACAGACAACCACTAATATATACAAGTTACACTACCCGAAACAAGCAAATAGTTAGCAATATGAATCAAGTGCCATCACAACAAAAGTGTCCCTCTCACTCATATGAAATAATGCATGTCAATGCAGGGACAGTCAAGAGACACTCACACTAAAAAGAGAAGTTCCAATCAATACATGTCAAATACCATAGGTTTGCCCTTATTTTCTTTACCTAAGTATTTAGATAGTCATGTTTCTATCACTATAGGAATTTTCTCGACTTGTAATGTAGACTTGGGAGATAGCATGGTACATATGGACATATAAAGTGACTAAGCCTCCTTGGTACTATACTAACCTTGGGGTCTCACTTACTGGCCAATTTCCTTTAATTTCACCCTTATTTCTCCCTTTTTATTATTTATTGTACATCCAGGTTGGGTGTGGTCTTTTATTCTTTCATTTTCACTTTTGCATAATTTTTATTTTCTTTTTCTTTCTTTGTTACCACACCCATCTCTTCTATCTTTTTCTCTTATTTTGCCTTCTACATACGTAGTTTATACTACACACCCTATTATAGCCACCCTCAACTTAGGCATTTTGCCTGAGTTAAGGTGCACAATGTCCAAGGAGGATTAGGGCCAAAATAGGTTCATTATAGCACAAATAGGAAGGTGAATAGGTGAAACAAGTAAAATAAGCTACAAGGCTCAAAACAAGGATCTAGGGATACAATTAACACATGGAAGGTCATTTAGGCTAAAAGTGGAATAAAAAACAAAACAACCTATGATCCTATCCTAAGTGACTACCTTTTAACCTAGTCAAGACTAACCAGGTAGTATCTCACACACACATAGTATAGAGTCAATATTATCAGCAACAACCAATCCATTTCATGCAATTATTAGCAAGTGATTATCATTTCCCTAATTATAATGCCATACCAAGATCCACAATGTTCACACATATATACATTCACATAGTTCTAAAACATAATTTTTGGAGGGGTATCAAAATTTAAACCAAACATGACTATTTTCCTTAATACTTACAAATCTCCTAATTACACAAAAACAAAACAACACAATACAAAATAAAACATGACACGTCTCAAAAATTAACTTAGAAATGTCAGTTCTACAATCATACCACAGATAATAGAAAAAAAAGCACCGCAACAAAAACCCGTGGTAGCATGGTATGCCCACCCCCAACTAAAAACTGTGTAATGTCCTCAATGCGCTAAAATAAAGTAAAATAGAAGAAAATAAGAACATACCTGGGACACACTAGGATTTCATATCATGATCTCCCCTAGATAGAGGTATATCTACTAGTGGAAGCCATGGTGGTGGTAGTTCACGATATAAAGATGTATCTGCATCTAGCTTGGCATGCCTCTACATATTAACAACCGCAGTCTCTATCGAATCATGGGTGGAATTTTTTGTAGGACTATTTGTTGGCCTCTGTTAGTCCCAACTCCGGGGACTACTACATTAATCTTCATGAATAAATCAAAGTGTCTAGGACCATGAAAAGGTGATGGCTGAAAATTAGGGATACAACTAGCGGGATGGATAATATATGGCTCTTAATAAGAGAGAACATCTTTGCTCATATGATATCCACCTTCTCTCTTATATGTACTAGATTTGATATTTTAATCTCTGGAAATTCGTTTGCCACACATTTCTCATCAACACCTGGCTTATTTGGTTAACTATCCTCTGCAAAATTATCCCCATTAATAGTTTTTATTATAGATACCACTCGTATATTGTTTGGCTGCTGCACTATCATACATATGCCAAACACTAGTTGCTCATCATTCAGTTTGAAGGCGATCTCCCCCAAGTCCATATCAATCAATACCCTACTAGTGGATAGGAAGGGTCTACCCAATAAAACAAGGGCTTAAGAATTCACCTCACAATCAAGAACCATGAAATCAATAAGGAACAAAAAGAAAGCAACCCTTACTTCTATGTAACATAAAACACCTACTGATTTCTTCATAGATATGATAGCCATCAACAACTTTATGGATATAGGTTTGAGTTCTCCCATCCTCAACATCTTGTACATATTAGTGGCATCATATTTACTCATGATCCCAAGTTACTTAAAAAATGCTTGACATTAAAAGAACCAATAGAATATGAAATATAGACTACTCTAGGATCCTTCTTTTATCTACTAATGGTAAGAAAGGGTCACACTATAAGGGTACATATGATCATTAGGCTTGATGACCCAATCCTCACCACTATCATACTAAAAATCATCATCACTATATGATAACTTCTTGGACTCTGCTCAGGTATTTGATCACTCTCAGTGCTATCAATATTTAACTACACAATAACAGGTGCAGAGGGATTATCCGTAGTGGCACCACAGTTAGTGGTGACAGCTAGACAATGACTTATAGTTGGTGGACTCTAAGCCTTTTCACTCGAAATAGGATATTTTTGTTTGATCATAGCAGACATTTGGATGAACTGGTGCTCCAACTTCTTGATAGTAGTAGTTCATTAACTCTATAAACTCAACTGGAGCATTCGTCAACCCAAAGGACATGATAAAGAACTCATAATGACCGTACCAAGTTTGAAAAGCTATCTGCAGAATATCAAAAGCTCTAATCCTTAACAGGTGATACCTGGACCTCAAATATATCATTAAAAACACCAAAGGACTTTAAATATGATTTAATAAATCATCAATATGAAAAAGAGGATTCTTATTCTTAACCTTCACCCTGTTCAACTATCAAAAATAAATGCACATATGCATAGACTTATTCTTTTTATTTACAAACAAAAATTTGCACCCTAAGGTGATACACTAGGTTGGATGAATCCCTTATCCAATAACTCCAATAACTAATCCTTTAATTCCATTAACTCTGTGGAGGCTATCCTATAAGAAGGAATAAAATTAGGCTTGGTGCCTGGCTCTACATTAATAGCAAAGTTGATATCATGATATGAATGCTACCAACAAATCTGTAGAGAAAACATCCATGAACTTATGAATAATACGAATATAATCAAAAGAAGGAGGTAAAGCAACACTCATATCATAAATATGAGCCAAATAAGACAATCATCCTTTCTCAACCAAGCGATAGGCCTAAAGAAAAGATATAACTCTCTTGGGACCTAAATTAAGCACACCCTTCCAAGCTATCCTTGGCATACTTGGTGCAGTTTAGGTCATAATATTAGCATAGCAATCTAGGACAAAATGATAAGAATCTAACCAATTCATACCCAATATAACATTAAAATCTACCATATTTAGGAAAATCAAATCTACCCAAGTATCATGCCCAACAAAAGTCATAAAAGAAGAACTTGGAGTTTAAATTAGTGTTTAATCTTTTAATCATTCATTAATTTTTCCTAAAATATCATCAGTTACTTCAAACTTTTCTTCAAATTTAGGAAATATATCTTTAGAAAATTCTGGTAATTTAATTATTGGATGAGTTTCTAATTTTTTAACATAATGAGAAGAACTTGGTTTATGTTTAAAAGTTGATTTATTCTCGGCTTCAAGAATCTATTTAGAAACCACATGTAATAATGGATTTGTATAATTATTTTGTTGGAGTATTTTATTTATATCCTTATTTGTAGGATCACCGTTAGTATCTACTATATCTAATTTAAAAGGTGAGGCAACAACAATTCTACCCTCTACTGGTAGGCTAATTTCTTCTAATGGAGGAATTATTGATTCTACTACTTTATTGTTAGTAGTATACCATTTATTAACAATTATATTTAACGTCCCCTTTTGATCATCTAATTTTCCTGTAATTTCAAACCATTTAAAAAATTTAATATTACATCTTAATCTTTTCATATCATTGCACCATTTTTCTCTAAAAGAATATCTTTCTTTTAATGAATATCATTGCACCTTTCTTTTTCAATAGAATTTTCTGGACTATTCCATAATTTATCTAAATAGTCAAAGTGAGGTTCAAATATTACATTTGACCAAATCATACTTAGGAAATTTCTTACTCCTAACATTTCACTAGCAGTGGGACTTATTGATTTTTTATCTTTTAAATTAGTATATTATTAAACTTTAGGAATTGTTTTTGAGAAATAAACTCCTTTTAATTTTCTTTCAATATCTTCTAATATTACTTCCCTTTTTTCTACAGACTTGGAGACTGAAGGTCTAGAAAAGAACATTCTTCTATTGGAAGATGCTTGATTAAAAGATTGTGTTGGAAATTTTAAATCTATAGATCCATCTGGATATTGTACTACCTGTTAAATATTTCAATTTTCTTCTTCTATTTCTGGCTCAATTATGGAGTCAAAATGCTAATTATCTGTTACTAATACATCATCCAATTTTGGACAAAGTCATTATTATGATTAAGGTTAGCTTTCAGAATCATGGTAGCTCCTTCATTACTAATTATTTTAGCCTTAGGGGCTAAGGTTGTTTTCATTAATCTGTAATATACTTTATATATTATTGCTATTTCTTTTATATTTACCCTACTATTCATGTTTTTTGTTTTAAAATTTAATGTTAATGTATCCATAGCATTTTGATCATTAATATCTACAGAAAAATTAGGATAGAAATTAAAGTGTATTGAGCAATTAACGAGGTTACTTTGTAATTATAATGCCCCGAGTTTATACCCCAGACGCTACACAGTGCTCATAATCCCGAGAGACCACAAGAAAACCCATGACTTGCACCAGCTGCAATAACTAAACTATAACATTGAATAATATGCAGAATTAGGTGGAAAAATGCCATAAGGTTCAATCTGTAAATAATACTGGATAATACTAAATGCGGTATTAAATAGTAAATTGAAAAAAAAACAAAAAAGTGAAAAGCCGTCTAAAATACTCTAGTTTGGGAAGCCTCAAACTATTTGAACTGTGGAGTTAATGGGATAGGTCCCAAACTAATTTCGTCTACTGACATAAACAGAAATACTATAAATAGTAATAATTTCCACAAACTAGGAGGAATCACTACTACGCTGAATATTGAAACTTTTCTCTACTGAGGGTGCTCTAGAGCGCATACATCGGAACCTATGATATAAGACGTCGAAGCACAATGAAAAGTATGTGTCAGTACTTTAAATATACTGGTATGCTTAGTGAGGTAAGTAGAAATGCATGGGTTCATATGCATGAGTAATATTAACTGTGTAACATGAGTATGACTGAATAAGAGCACATGTATGAATACGTATACCATAAATAAAATCATGATAACACTGAACACTGAGTTTGAATACTTATCAAATGATTTACTGGATACCGATACTGTATAACTGATGACTGGATGACTATATCTGACAGCCTTGAATTCTGGGGAACTATACTGAGTTCTGTACTGAGCTAAGTGACTATATCTGATAGTCCTGAATCTATAGAATTGGACTGAGTTCTATTCTGAGACTGAGATTGAAACTAAAACTAAGACTGTGAGAGGTAATCGTCTAACCGACATTACCCTCTCTAAACTAATTAGGGTTCAACTTATAACCCCAGTTGGAAGGGTGTTAATACCGTTCCACAGGTAAGGACTAACTTTGAGTTAACCCTCTCTAACAGAAAGCTCTTCCATCAACCCTTACTGCCAGGATAACTCGAGTGAGAAGTATCAACCCTCATAATTTCTGGAAGGAAGATATCTCAACCGACACTGGCAAGGTAGTTATATAATGTAGGGATTGCTACTAGGGTTCAAACCCTCTGTTGATTGGAATTACCCCATCCATGGGTTAACTCAGTGCTGAATCCTACTCCCAATTGAAAGGATACTAAACTGATTTCTAGTCTGTATTAGGCTGGACTAAACAATTATTGAGATTAGTGTTTAGCTAAATAGAACTGAGTTCACTAAGTTTTGTTGATTGATGAAATACTACTAAATTTTGTTAACTGATAGAGTTTACTGAGGTCTAAACTGAATACTGAGTTAGACTGAAATACTACTAAATCTACTGAGTTTTTTCCTTAGTTTTGTAAATGACTAAGAGTACTACTATAGTGACATAACTGATAATGCTCTATGACTGACCATGGCTTTATGTAATCAACTAAATTATCGGGTACAAGTACCCCTAGGATTCGATACCATAAATTAAGAGACATGGCATAAACATAAAACATGTAAACTATAAACTTGATCATCATTTATTCATCGGGTCATTTTTTTCAAAAACTTGCATGATTTCATTCTCTTAATAGTTCACATAAACAATTTATCAAACACTTGGAAGGCATAGAACATGCACATAACACTAATCAACATATGAGCACACAATTCCATCATCAAATTCCCAATTTGAAGGCTTTTACATGATCTAGCATGGTAAGGTATATAAATCAATAAACTTCACATAAAACTTATCATAACTTATGGATTTGATATTCAAATAATCATTATAAACATGAATATTATCAAACCCATCATGGTATTCATGAAATTCATATACTTGAAGTTTTAAAACTGATTCTTTGACTCCAAGAATGGAAGGAACCCTTAGATGAACACTTCACAAACCTTTATTGATGAATTTCAGAAAGTTTATGGTTGAATCTTGAGTTCTTGATTTGAAATTTAAGCACCTAGGGTTTTGTTCCTGAGCTAATTGGGGAATGAATGAGTATATTTGCTCTTGAAATAGCTTAATTCCATGTTTTTAGGGCTGAAAGACGTGTGAAAAAGACCCAATTACCGCCAAGAATGTGGTCTTTTAGTGACTAAAAACTGGGCTACCGATGCGCAGGTTGACACGGCGCGTCGATGGCATCGATGTAATAGCCAATTGTCGCGCTATGTTTGTATCTATTCATTGGAATTAGACGCTGGTAGCTCGGTAAATTAATCAATGTGATAGTCGATGCAGCACACAAAGATTGCATTGATCCACTATTTTAAGGTTACAAAGAAGCTTCAAACGATGTTTGAAAATTCCAAAACTTATCTGGAAACACCTACAAACATTCCTGATCATGAATCAACATAAACATCAACATTTAATGGATGTAAAGGTCACAAAATAAGATTGGCAACCTTTATAGGCTAAAATGACACTATGTCTGAGTACTTAGCTAAATTATTCTAAGTCAGGGACCCTTAACAAGCCTAAAGGACTGAATTAAGCTTAGGATTTTGTTGGGTCTTACATTATCTCCCCCTTGGGAACATTCATCCTCAAATGAGACTACTAAAACTGAGAATACTGAGAGATTGACTTACTTACTAGACATGAACATCTGGAACATGACTATATGACTGATATTACTGGTATTTTGAATTATCATACTGAATAATGCATATCTGGTGCATGGATATAGCTGAACATGATTCATGAATCCATGACTGGGATTACTGTTAAATTGAATCTATGTACTAAAAATGCATATCTGATCCATGGATACATAATTGAACTGGTTCATGAGCATATTATTGAACATTCAATGGTAACTAATACCAAGTTTATAACTGAAATCTGAATATAAAACTAATTAAGCTTAAGGAAACTATTACCGTGAGCTGAGTCTGGATTAGCAGAGAATAGATGAGGATATATGGTTCACATGTCTGCTTCTATTTCCCAAGTAGCTCCCTCAATGGAGTGATTCTTCTAAAGAAGTTTGACTAGTTGAACTTTATTGTTCCTCGGTCTTCGAATCTAATAGTCAAGGATCTCGACTGAAATTTCTTCATAAGAGAGACTATTTTGAAAATCTATGCCCTATATAGGGACTACGACTGCTGAGCAATATATGCATTTGTTTATCAAGGAGACATGGAATACTAGATGAACTGAAGATAGATCTGAAGGTAACTCAAGCTCGTAAGCCAACTTTCCAAAATGACTGGGAAACTTGTGAGGGTCGACCTATAGGGGACTGAACTTCCCTTCCTTTCCAAGCCTTTTTACCCCCTTCAAGGGAGAGACTTTCAAGAATATGAAATTACTGATCTCTAACTTGGGACCCTTTTCTAAACACGCATGAATGAGAACATGAGAACATAACTGAGCCTGGAATGAATACATGGATTGAGTATCTTGATCTGAACCGAGCCCCTGAATATGCGGCTTACAGCTGAGATTGGAACTTAAAGGTCAACCTATGAGTACCCACTATTCCAATTGAATTTGTTACGTGTAGAAAAGCTGGGAGATTTAGGGCATGAAAGCTTGGGGGTTATAGTTCATCTCCTTCTTGGGATATTATGTCCCTCAAGGAATACTAACTTGGATGATATGTTGGCAAAAAGCTGGCATGGTGCACTGAGCACCTATGAACTAAGTTACGACTGAGTATTTGTAATCCAAAACTAAGACATGATGCATGAATTGAGCTGATCATGCAACTACCTGATTGCCCCATTTTGGAATAGTTACATTCATGAGACTTCAGAGAGTGTGGCTAGTGGGGAAAATTAGGAGACCAAGCCATACAAATTTGTCCACCCGACTGCTAAACTAAATTTTTGGCTTCACGAACTAACTTGTTCTAAAAACTTATGCACTGCTGGAGCATTTCCTTGACACTCTTTCTATAGAGTTTTTAGTGACTTTAGGGAGTAAAGAATATTTTCCTAGAATGAATGAGGCATCTGAATAGAAAGTCATATACTAACCAAATTTCTGTAATATGTGGTGAGGCCTACGAAACCTCATCTAAGATAGAGTGACAAAGCCTCATGCACTGCAATTAAGATTTTTCAAAATTAGACATATCCCTTGGATACCCTCTCAACTATACTTTCTACCTTAGCACGACGCTTCATGTGAGACTACTGCGAATATTCACATGGGCGTTGGGCACGAATGCATAAACATACTATCCTATTTGGTTAACTAAGCGGCTGATAGCTAAATACCGACTATGTAAGATTGAACTATTCTTAGTTTGAATAATAGAACTAAAACTATAGAGTATTAAGCATATGAGGTAAGGATTGACTGAGTAACATAAGACAACTTAGCATGAGTTTGTGGAGGACTGTATTATTTAAAAGTGCAAGGCCAAACGTATAACATAGTTCTGAAATAGTCTGTAAATTAAGGTGATAAATACCAATATCTAAATAACTGATAACTATATGATATGGTCAAGAAGAACTGGAACTGAACTTGGTTACTAATTTGAATACTAAAATAGGACTGGGAACGCAACTAAAATGGTAGTTGAGACTATAATTGAGACTGTAACTGGGACTTATACTAGAATTGAATTCTGAGTTCTAATAACTAGATACTGGTAACTAAGATTTAGACTAATACTAAAGTAGTGGATTCTGATTGCTAAGCAACTGATAACTGGTAGCCATGGTTCTATAGAACAATGTGAGTTCATTACTAAATTCTGAGATAGAATACTAATTATCGAGTACTAAATACTATACTAGACTCGACACTTAACCGAAGCCTGAGAAATAAAATATCAGCATCTTTGGTGGATCTACCAAAAGATCTATGCTGAGGATATAAATGCCATAATCTGAATTTAGCCAATTTGTTAGGAGGGTAGCATGAGGCATGGGAACTGAGCATACTGTAAGCATAACATGAGTACATGAGTCATGAGCTGCATGACCTAAGTCTGGAGTTTCTGTATTTGTGGAATGGTTTGTATTACTGTGTGAACTAGAATTCCTTATACTAGGAACTGAATGTGTACATGACTTTTGCTACTGTGCTCGAATATGAGCATTGATCATAGAGTGGACATGTATTTTATGAATTGATATCATGATAACTGATGGGTTTTAAGAGTCTAAAATATTATTCCAGGATAATCCGCATGATATTGCCCACTGCGGGAGTAGACAAGAATGTCATCTTTGAAGACTATGACGAACATTTTTAAGTACTGCTTGAACACATTGTTCATCAAGACCATAAAGGCTTCTGGGGCGTTGGTAAGATCAAATGACATATCTAAGAATTTGAGGTGACCTTACCGAGTTCTAAAATCTATTTTTGGTATGTCACTTAACATGACTCTGAGCTGATGATAGCCTAATTTGAGGTCTATCTTAGACAAATAATTGGCACCCTGAAGTTTGCCAAGCAAGTCATTGATTCTGGGGAGTTGATACTTGTTCTAAATAGTAACTTTATTTAACTAACGATAGTCTATACACATTATGAGAGAACCATCTTTGTAATCCACGAATAAAGCTAGTGCGCCCAACGGGGACATACTGGATTTGACAAATCCCTTATTTAAGAGATCCTTTAAATTTCCTTTAACTCTCTGAGTTTTGCTAGAGCCATTCTATATGACAAGTTAGATTTGGGCTGAGTATCTTGGAGAATATTGATTCTGAAATCAATTTCCCTTTTGGGATAATTTGGGAAGATCGTCGGGAAACACATCTGGGAATCACATACTACTAACACTGATTCAAGAGTAGGGGTTTCTGAACTTGAGTCCTAGACTCAAATAAGATGGTAGACACATCCCTTAGATATCATCTTTCTAGCCCAAAGGTAAGAAATAATTTGACCCCTATGTGCTGAAGTACTGCCCTTCCACTCTAGGACGAGTTCATTCAGAAACATAAACTCGACAATTCTATTTTTGCAGTAGACTGAGGTATAGTAGGAATGAAACCAATCCATGCCTAGAATGACATCAAAATTAGTCATTGTTAATTTGACTAAATCTGCTGAAGTAACTTTCTGAGATATCATAACCGAACAGTTCCGGTATACCCACCGAGATATGATAGTATTACCTACCTGGGTAGAAATTGAGAAGGGCTCTGCTAGAATTTCAGGGCTGACTCCAAAATCAACTGCTATATATGGAGTAACAAAAGATAAAGAAGCTCCTAGATCTAGCAAAACATAAACATAAAAATGGAAAACTTGTAACCTACCAGTGACCACATCAGGAGAAATTTCCTGATCCTATCAGGACTGAAGAGCATAGAGTCTATTTGGGCGCTCCCCACTGGAGGCACTGGATGAGGCACCCTGCTAATTTGGGAGATTGGACTAAGCTGAGGGACAATTATGCTGACTCTACGAACCCACCTGAGGACACTATTTGAATCTGTGGCTTGTCTTGCCACATCCAAAACATACATCGCTGCCAGTAATATAGATACCCTAGTGGTTTCTGCCATACTACAGGTAGAGAGGATTTGTCTGGCTAATTTTTGGCCTAGATATCCTGCCACTCTTATTCTTTCTCCCTTCTTTTGTACGCCTCTTCTCCCTACTCTATGGAGAATGATCCATAAGCCTTGATTGGATAATGGCCATCTCATTGTTCTGAGTAGCTTCTGAATAAGCTAAGGCTGTGAAAGCAACTCTAAATTCAAAGTAAGAGATGCACATGCAGGGGATCTCCCTAAATGGGTAGAGGGACTGACTGATTTTTATTACTTCTCTCGTTAGCTTCTCTATAAGGAATGTTCTGGAAGTATAAGAAAGAAAGGAATTAAACTAAGAGTTTAACTTGAGCTTATGACCACTCGCATGACATGAATACTAAAAGAAGGGAAACTTTTCCTAAAACATCGCATAGCCTCTTGTCCATAAGTGTGGTGCACAACACACCTATGCATAAAACTCTACTACATAAGGCTTCTCAAATTCCTTGGACACTGTATAACCTTAGGCTATGATACCAAGTTAGTAATGCTCCGAGTCTGTACCCCGGATGCTACACGGTGCTCATAATTCCAAGGGACCACAATTTAACCCATACTGGTACCTGCTGTAATAACTAAACAATAACACTAAATAATATATGAAATTAGGAAAAAACATGCCATAAGGTTCAATAAGTAAATAATATTAAATAACACTAAATGCGGTATTAAATACCAAAACTAGAAGACAAAACTAAAAATCTGAATAGCTGTCTGAAGTACTTTAGTCTGGGAAGCCTCTAACTGTCTGAACTGAGGAGTTGATGGGACATGTCCCCAACTAACTCTGTCTACTAACATAAACAGAAATACTATAAATATAAATCATTTCCTCAGACTAAGAGGACTCACCACTACACTAATGCTTAAAGCCTTGTCTACTCAGGGTGCTCTGGATCACGTGCATCAAAACCTATGATATAAAACATCACAACGTAAAGAAAAACATATATCAGTACTTTGAATATACTGGTATACTCAGTAAGGTATGATGAAATACATGGGATTATATGCATAAGCAATGATAACTGTATAACATGAGTATGACTGAATAAGAGTACATGTATGAATACGTATACCGTAACTGAAATTGTGATAATACTGAACACTGATTTTGAATACTCATCAACTGATTTACTGGATACTGATACTGTATAACTGATGACCAGGTGACTATATCTGACAACTTTGAATTCTAGGGAACTATACTGAGTTCTGTACTGAGCTGAGTAATTATGTCTGATAGTCCTGAATCTATAGAACTTGACTTAGTTCTATTCTGGGACTAAGACTAAAACTGAGACTGTGGGAGGTAATCATCTAACCTACATTCCCCTCTCTAACCCAAATGGGGTCCAACCAATAACCCAGTTGGAAGGGTGTCAATAACGTCCCACGGGTAAGGACAAACTATGATTTAACCCACTCTAACAAAAAGCTCTTCCGTCAACCCTCACTGGCAGGATAACTCGGGTGAGAAGTATCAACCCTTATTATTTCTGGAATGAAGATATCTCAACCTATGCTAGATACGTAGTTCTATCACGTGGGGATTACTACTAGGGGTCAAAGCCTCTGCTGACAGAAATGCCCCCATCCATGGGTTAACTTGGCGCTGAATCCTACTCCCAACTTAAAGGACGCTGAACTGATTTCTAGTCTGTACTAGGCCAGACTGAATGGTTACTTAGATTACTGTTTAACTGAACTGAATAGAGTTCACTGAGTTTCGTTGATTGATGAAATACTAATGAATTTTTTTAACTGATAGAGTTTACTGAGGTCTAAACTAAATACTAAGTTAGACTGAAATACTACTGAATCTACTGAGTTTTTCCTTAGTTCTGTAACTGAATAAGAGTGCTACAGATTGTGACATGATTGATACTGTTCTATGACTGACCATGACTTTAGCTAATCAGCTAAATTTTTGGGTAAAACTACCCCCAGAACTCGATAGCATAAATTAAGATACATGGCATAAACATAAAACATGTAAACTATAAACTTGATCATCATTTATTCATTGGGATATTTTAACAAACACTTGCATGATTTCATTCTCTTAATAGTTCACATGAATAATTTATCAAACACATGGAAGGCATAGAACATGCGCATAACACTAATCAATATGTGAGCAGACAATTCAATCATTGAATTCACAATTTGATGGCTTTAACATGATCTAACATGTTAAGACACATAAATCAATAAAATCCATATGAAACTTAGCATAACTAATGGATTTGATAATCAAATAATCATTATAAATATGAATATAATCAAACCCATCATGGTATTCATGAAATTCATATACTTGAAGTTTAAAAACTAATTATTTGACTCCAAGGATGGAAGGAACCCTTGGATGAACACTTCACATACCTTTATTGAAAAATTTCTAAAAGTTTATGGTTGAATCTTGAGATCTTGATTTGAAATTTGAGCACCTAGGGTTTTATTCTTGAGCTAATTGGAGAATAAATGAGAATATTTTCTCTCCAAAGGGCTTAATTTCATGTTTTTGGGGCTGAAGGACATGGGAAAAAGACCAAATTACCCCCAAGAATGTGACCTTTTAATGAATGAAAACTGGGCTACCGACACGTAGGTTGACGCGGTGTGTCGATGGCATTGATGTAATGGACAATGCATCTCTCTATGTTCACATCTATTCACTGGAATTAGGTGCTGGTAGCTGGGAAAAATATTAATCAATGTGATAGTCGACGTGACGCACCAAGATCGCGTTGATCCACTGTATTAAGGTTTCTCAAAGAAGCCTTAAACAATGTCCGAAAATTCCAAAACTTGTCCGAAAACACCTACGGATATTCTTGATCATGAATCAACCTAAACATCAATATTTAATGGATCTAAAGGTCGCAAAATAATATTGCCAACTTTATAGGCTAAAATCACACAAAGTCTGAGTACTTAGCTAAATTATTCTAAGTTCGGGACCCCTAACAAGCCTAAAGGATTGAATTAAGCTTATGATTTTGTGGGGCCTTACATTATCTCCCCCTTGAGGATATTCATCCTCGAATGAGACTGCTGAGACTAACAATACTGAGAGTCTGACTTACTTACTGGACATGAACATCTGGAACATGACTATATGACTGCTATTCAGAATTATCATATTGAACAATGCATATCTGATGCATGGATATAGATGAATATGATTTATGAATGCATGATTGGGATTGCTGAAAAATTGAATCTATGCATTGAATATGCATATCTGATGCATGCGTACATGAGTGAATTGGCTCATGAACATATTATTGAATATGAAATGGTAACTAATACCAAGTTTGTAACTGAAATCTTAACATGAAACTAATTAAGCTTAAGGAAATTATTAACTTGAGCTAAGTCTGCATTAGTGGAGAATAGATGAGGATACTTGGTTCGCATGTCTACTTCTGCTTCCAAAGTAGCTCCATTAATGGACTGATTCCACAAAAAAAGTTTGACTAGAGGAACTTCTTTGTTCCTCAGTCTGCAAATCTGATAGTCAAGGAATTCGAATGGAATTTTTTTATAAGAGAGACTGTTTTGAAAATCTAAGCCTTCTTTAGGGACTAAGACTACTGAGTCACCTATGCATTTGTTTAGCAAGGAGGCGTGGAACACTAGATGAACTGAAGATTGATCTGAAGGCAACTCAAGCTCGTAAGCCACCTTTTCAAAATGACTGGGAAATTTGTGAGGGTCGACATGTATGGGACTGAAATTCCCTTCCTTTCCTAACCTCTTCAACCCTTTCATGGGAGAGAATTTCAAGAATATAAAATTAACAATCTTCAACTCGTAACCCTTTTTTGAACATGCATAAATGAGAACATGAGAACATAACTGAGCCTGGAATGGATTCATGGACTGAGTATCTTGGGCCAAACTGAGCCCTTCAATACGTGGCTTATAGCTGAGATTGGAACTTGAGGGTCAATCAATGAGTACCCACTATTCTAATTAAATTTGTTACATGTAGAGAAACTGGGAAAGTTAGGGTATGAAAGATCTGGGGTTATAGTGTATCTCCCCCTTAGGACATTATGTCCCTCGAGGAATATTACATTTACTGATATGTTGAGGAAAAGTGGTATAGTGCATTGGGCACCTATGAACTGAGTTACGACTGAGTATCTAGGATCCAAAATTGAGACATGATACATGATCTGAGCTGATTATGCAACTACCTGGTTTCCCCATCTTGGAATAGTTACATTCATAAGACTTCGAATAGTGCGACTAGTGGGAGAGAAAGCTATAAAAATTTGTCCACCCGACTGCTAAACTGAATTTCTGGGTTCACGACTTAACTTGTGCTGATACTTATGCTCGGATGGAGCATTTCCTTGACACTTTTTCTATAGAGTTTCTAGTGACTTTAGGGAGTAAAAAATCTTTGCCTAAACTGAATTAGGCATCTGAATAAGAAGTCACATACTAGCTAAATTTCTGTAATATGTGGTGACGCCTACAAAACCTTATCTAAGATAGAGTGACTAAGCCTCATGCACTGCAACTAAGATTTTTCAAACTTAGACATATCCGCTGGATACCCTCTCAACTATACTTTCCACCTTAGCATGACACTTTATCTGAGACTACTGCAAATATTTACATAGGAGCTAGGCACGAATACATGAACATACTATCTTATTGGATTAACTGAATGACTGATAGTTGAATATTGGTAATGCAAGATTAAACTGTTCTTAGTATGAATAATAAGAATAAAACTATAGAGTATTAAGCATATAAGGTAAGGATTAACTGAGTAACATGGGACACTTGAGCATGAATTTGTGGTGGAGAAATGTATTATTTGAAAGTGCAAGACCAAACGTATAATATGGTTCCAAAATAATATGTAAACTGAGGTGCTAAAATATTAATATCTGAATAACTGATAACTATACTCTATGGTCAAGCAAACCTTGAACTGAATTGAGTTACTAATTTGATTACTAAAATGGGACTGGGAACGTAACTAAAATAGTAGTTGAGACTGTAATTGAGACTGTAACTGGGACTCATACTGGAACTAAATTCTGAGTTTTGATAATTGGATACTGGTAACTGAGGTTTAGACTGATACTGAAGTACTGGATTCTGATTGCGAAGCAACTGATAACTGAGCCGTGGTTCTATAGAACTATCTGAGTTCTTTACTAAATTCTGAGGCTGAGTATTAATTATTGAGTACTGAATACTATACCAGACTCGACACTTAACTGAGCCCTGAGGAATAGAATATCAACATCTTTGGTGGATCTACCAAAAGATCTATGATGAGGATATACATGTCATGATCTAAATTTAGCCTATTCGTTAGAAGGGTAGCATGAGGCATGGGAACTGAGCATACTATTAAACATAACATGAGTACATGAGTCATGAGCTGCATGACCTAAGTAAGTAGTTTCTGTATTCACGGAACATAGATAGTAATACCGTGTGAAATGGAATTCCTTATACTAGGAACTGTATGTGTACATGACTTTTGCAAATGTGCTCGAATGTGATCATTGATCATAGAGATGACATGCATGTTATAAATAGATATCATGATAACTGATCGGGTTTAAGAGTCTAAAATACTATTCTAGGATGATCCGCGTGATTATGCCTACTGAGGGAGTAGACAAAAATGTCATCTTTGAAGACTGTGACAAACATGTCCACGTACTGCTTGAACACACAGTTCATCATGTCCATGAAGGCTGCTGGGGCATTGGTAAGACCAAATGACTTGACTACGAATTCGAGCTGACCTTATCGAGTTCTGAAAGCTATTTTTGGGATGTCACTTTCCTAGAATCTGAGCTGATGATAGCATGATCTGAGTTCTATCTTAGAGAAATAACTAGCACCCTGGCGTTGGTCAAGTGTAACACTCTGATTTGCTGAACTGGAATGCTACACGATGCTCATGACCCCATACGACCACAAGCTAGCCTATCAATGATATCCGTACCTATATACTACATAATATAACATAATAATGCAGTAACATGCACCGACGGGCCATAAGGTTCAATACTGAACATAACATAGATGAGATAACATCTGTGGGGTAACACAATACCTGAAAAAAACTGTAAACACTAAAGTTTGAAACACAATAGTCTGCATCTAGTCTGAAGGCTTCTACTGTCTAAATAATCTGAATAAAGAGTTGATGCGACATGTCCCTAACTAACTCCAACTAATAACTAATCCATGAAATATTGGAGAAATAATCATGTCTTGAAAGGATAAGGACTCACTTCTATTCTGACTGCTGAGACTGGAATCTTCTGTTGATCTGGAACTCATGTCTCAGAACCTATGGTGTAACATAAAAAGAAAGCACCATAACAAAAATGCATCAGTACAATGGAATGTACTGAGTATACAAGTGAGGTAGGCTATATGCAAGGGTTAACATGCATGAATAATGCTAACTATCAATCTAACATGAACATAAGAATGCATACATAAATACGTAACTATAACTGACACTATGATATCGTGATTACTGAATCTAAATACTGATGACATGACATACTAATAACTGATATAACTGATAGCATAAATATCTATATTTGACTGTAACTGATAATATAGGTGACTGTATCTGACAGTACTGAATCTGATGGAACTATCTGAATTCTTTTACTTAGATTGGTACTGAAACTATGGGAGGTAGTATTTAACTGACATACCCCTGATACGCCATTATGGCTGAATTGGGGTCCAATCTATAACCCCATTAGAAAGGTGTCAATACTGCGCCACTGGTAAGGATAACCTGTAGGCGACCTTTATCTGCCAGTGTCCCCAAAAGAGAATGGTGGGGCCCTTATCTGACAGTGCTTATCCACCTTATCAACCCTCATTGGACAGTGTTGATATCTTAACCTATGCTGGCTACGTAGTTCTGGAATGCAAGGATGACTTCTAAGGATCACACCGTTATCTGATAATGTGTGTCCCCATATTTGGGTTCACTCAGTTCTAATTCATACTCCCATCTGAATGGAAATTGAACATGATTTACTGCACTAAACATGAGCTGAGTTACTAAGTTCCATTGACTGATGGAACACTACTGACATCTGACAACTAACTGAGTCATGAGATCATAGAGATTTTTCTTGAGTCATAAAACTATCTGAAGTCTAAGGATTCATAGCTTGACTAACCATATCGTGAAAACATTAAATGGCTCTAGATACATAACTAATGTTTTAGGTACAAATACCCCCAGGACTCGATGGAAGGAAACTGACAAAGCATGACTTACTTGAATACATAATAGTCATCATAATACATTTACTGAAGCATTTCATCAAACATGTGATAACCATAAGCTTGTATGTACATGGGGATTTTATGATATCATGCTAATTAGATACTTTCCCTTCATCTAGGTATTCAACTAAACACATAGTAGGCATAGAATGTGTAAACAACATCAGACATCAATTAACTATCGCAATTCAATTCCAATTTAATCATTCAAGGGTTTAGTCCTAGGGTTTTATGAATCTATACCGATACAAATCAACCTATATGGAATTTAACACTCATTCATGGAATATAATTCAATTACTTATTATCAAAATGAATAAAAGCAGCCCAATCATGAAATTCATAAGAAAATCCATAACTTGAATTTAGAAAAGGGATTCTTGGGCTTCATGGATGAAAGGAGTCCATGAATGAACACTATGTATACCTTAGTTTGTGATTTTGTGATGATTAATAGTGAAACCTTCTTGAATGT
This sequence comes from Capsicum annuum, assembly GCF_002878395.1. NCBI lineage: Eukaryota > Viridiplantae > Streptophyta > Magnoliopsida > Solanales > Solanaceae > Capsicum > Capsicum annuum. Next base: position 68,450 of record NW_025891048.1, read on the forward strand.
GAATCCCCAATAGAAACCCTAGCTTGTTCTTGAGAGAAACTTGAGAGAAAATAGTATATTTTGAGTGAAGAATGGCTAAATCACGTGTTATTGGGTTTAAATAGTGGTAGGAAATTGACCCTTTTAACCCTAGATGCATCATTTAATTTAAGTAAAATTTTCCCCAACTGGGCCCCTGGTACGATGCTGTATTATCACGCCGTGTCATTGGAAATTGACAATGAAGAAATTGAGGGATGGCGCGATGCAGAGCCATTGCGTTGCCCCTTCCTTCGTGACCTGGAACTTTGGCGCGATGTGGGGGAAATTGAGCTGAGACACTAGAAAAAGGACAATTCTAAATTTGAGTGCTGGAACGATGTGCCATAATTGCAGATGCCTACTGGAAATTACCAAATGGAATTTCCTCTTGTGGCGCGGCACACCACTGACTAATATGGTGTTGTTTTATGATGAGAACTTGAAATAGGCATAACTTCTTACTCGATTATCAGATTTAAGCGAATCATATATTGATGGAAAGCTTATTTAATTTCCCACATGACAAAAAGTTAAAAGCTTCAAAATTCATGTTGGAATAATTATCAATAACTTTAGAAGATAATACTAGGTATTCTTGGAACAAAATTTGCTAGAAATCTTTGGGATATTACAATATTTCCCTCTTGAGAATATTTGTCTTCGAATGAGACTGACTGAGAGGGGATACAATAAGCTGAACATGAACTGAACATAAATAATTGGAACATGATCTCATGTATGACAAGCTGAACATAACATACTGAACATGCATATCTGATGCATGTGTAACTGATTCCTGAATGCATGACTGAATGTTTCGAAGAACAAAGTTTCTCACAATGAGAATGCCTTTCAGATGCATAATTATATAACTGAGCTGATACATAAATGCATGACTGAATATGCAATGGTACTTGATACCAAGTTTATACTGGGAACATGAATTTAAAACTGAATACCAAGTTCGTGATGCACACTGATCATGAAATTGAGTAAGATTAAGGAGAACTGTTACCTTAGGCTTGATTTGAGTTGGCGGAGAAGAGGTGAGGATACTTGGTACACATATCTGCTTCTGTTTCCCAAGTAGATCCCTTGATGGACTGATTTTTCCAAAGAACTTTAACTAGAGGGACTTCTTAGTTCCTCAATCTATGAGTTTGATAGTCTAAGATTTCGACTAGAATATCTTCATAAGAGAGACTGTTCTGAACATCAATGCTCTGAATAGGGACTATGACTAGTGAGTCACCTATACACTTCTTGAGCAAAGAGACATAGAAGAATGGATGAACTGAGGCTAGATCTAAAGGCAATTCGAGCTCATAAGCTACCTTACCAAAACGCCTGAGAATCTTAAAGGGACAGATATATCGGGGACTGAGCTTTTCGTTCTTGCTGAATCTCTTCACTCCCTTCATGGGAGAGATCTTTAGATAGACAAGATCACCAACCTTAAACTTGAGATCTTTTCTACGAACATCTGCATAAGACTTCTATTGCCTCTGAGCTGTCCGGAGTCTTTCTCTGATTGACTAGACTTTTTCTAAGGTATCAAATACTAAGTCAGGACCTATGATTGAGGTCTCACTAACTTTGAATAAACCAATTAGATATCTACATGTCCTACTATAGACAGCTTTGAATGGAGCCATCTGAATACTGGAATGATAGTTGTTATTGTATGTAAACTCAATGAAAGGCAATTGGTCATCCCAACTTCCCTTGAAAGCAATTGCACACGCCCTTAGCATATCTTTTAAAGTATGAATGGTCCTTTCTGCTTGACCATTTGTCTGAGGATGGAAGGGTGTACTGAAATGAACTTGGGTACTGAGACCCTTTTGGAATGATTTCTAGAAATAAGAGGTGAACTGGGTACCTCTGTATTAGATAATTTACAATGGAACACCATGCTATCTGAACAACTCCTTATTGTAGAGTTTGGTATAATCCTCGGCTGAATAAGAGGTATGAACTGGAAGGAAATGAGCTGATTTGGTCATTCTATCTATATTGACCAGACTGAATCATGCTGATGATGATTTCAAGGCAAACCCATCATGAAGTCCATGTTCACAACTTCCCACTTCCAAGTAGGAATACTAAACTCTTGCATGGACCCACTAGGCTTTTGATGCTCTATCTTAACCTACTGACATGTTGAGCACTTAGCCAGAAACTCTACAATGTATTTCTTTATCCCACCTCACCAATAGGTTTCTTGCAAGTTTTGGTACATCTTTGTGTCCCCTGGATGAATAGAGTAGCGCGCACTATGCGCTTTTGCAAGAATTCACTGCCTTAAGTCATATATGCCTAGAACAAAGAGACGACCCTGACAACAAAGAACCCTATCTCCTCCTTGGGAGAAAACCTCTATTTTCTGATCCTGAACTGATTCTTTCAACTTGACTAGTCTGGGATATCTATCTTTCTTTTCTTTTACCTCGGAAACTAGAGATGATTTCGAACTACTCTAAACATATACACCACCCTCTGAAGAATCGACTAAGCGAAAGCCTAGTCTAGCAAGCTGATGGACTTCTTAAGCTAACTATTTATTACTATCCTCCACATGAGAAACACTACCCATGGATAGCCTATTGAGAGCATCGGCCACTACATTGGCCTTGCCCAGATGATAGAGGACACTTATGTTGTAATCTTTTAATATCTCTAACCACCTTTTATGATAAAGATTGAGATCTTTTTGAGAAAAGACATATTGAAGACTCTTATGATCTGTGAAGACATCTACATGAACTCCGTAGAGATAATGCCTTCAAATTTTCAAGGAAAATACTATGGCTGCTAACTCAAGATCATAAGTAGGATAATTCCTCTCATGGGGTTTAAGATGTCTATAGGCGTAGGCTATGACCTTACCATGCTGCATGAGGACACAACCCAACCCTAATCTGGATGCATCACAATACACCATGAACCCATTTGAATTATTTAGAAGAGCTAAGAGTGGGGTTGAGGTAAGTCAAGTCTTCAACTCCTGAAAACTCTTCTTGTAAGGGTCTGACCACTGAAATTTAACTTTCTTCTAAGTCAATTTGGACATAGGGGATGTAATAGATGAAAATCCTTCAACAAACCATCTATAATAGCCATCCAAACCCAAGAAACTCCTGATATCTGATAGAGAGACAGGTTGAGGCCCATTTCTTACTACTTTAATATTTTGAGGATCTACTCTATGGCCATCACCAGAAACGATATGACCAATAAATGCTACTGACCTTAGCCAGAATTTGCACTTACTAAATTTGGAAAATAACTAATGATTTTTGAGAGTCTAAAGTACTATTCTCAGATGGTCTGCATGATCGTGCTCAGTGCAGGAATAGACAAGAATATCATCTATGAAGACTATGATAAACATGTCCAAGTATTTCTTGAACACGTGGTTCATCAAGTCCATGAAAGCTGTTGGGGCATTGCTAAGACCAAATTACATGACTAAGAATTCAAAGTGACCATACCAAGTACGGAAAGATATTTTTGGAACGTCACTTTCTCTAACTCTGAGCTGATGATAGCCGAATCTAAGGTCTATCTTATAGAAATAGCTAGTACCCAGAAATTGGTCAAACAAGTCATCGATTCTGGGAAGAGGATACTTGTTCTTGACCGTGACCTTATTGAGTTGACAGTAATCAATGCACAATCTGAGAAAACCGTCATTCTTATGCACAAATAATACTGGTGCGCCCTATGGGAAATGTTGGGTCTGATGAATCCCTTATCTAAGAGATCTTTTAGCTGTTCTTTCAATTCTTTGAGTTCTGCTGGTGCCATTCTATATGGAGAAATGGATATAGGCTGAGTGTCTGGAAGGAGATCAATATTGAAGTTTATTTCTCTTTCAGAAGGAATTCCTGGAAGATCTTCGGGAAAAAAATTTGACTATTCATTTACAATTGGAACTGATTCAAGACTAGGAGTCTCGGAACTTGAATCTCTAACATGAACAAGATGGTAAACACATCCCTTTGATATCGTTTTCCCTGCTAAAAGGTAGGATACAAGATGATCCCTAAAAACGGATACACTACCCTTCCACTCAAGGATGGGTTCATTTGGAAACTAAAACTGGACTATTCTATTTCTACAGTCTACTATGGCATAGCTGGAATAAAGCCAATCCATGCCGAGAATGACATCAAAATCAGTCATCTCTAATTAAGTCTACTAAAGTAACTTTCTAAAATATCCTAACCGGGCAGTTCCTGTATACCTGCCGAGCTATGATGTTTTTGCCTACTGGGGTAGAGACTGAGAAGGGCTCTACTAGAATTTTGAGACTGATTATAAAATTAATTGATATATAAGGAGTAACAAAAGACAAAGAAGCTCCTGGATCTAGCAAATCATAAACATAAATCATGAAAGATCTATAACATATCAGTAACTACATCAGGAGAATTTTCCTAATCTTATTGGGTTTGAAGATCATATAGTGTATTTGGGCGTTGCCCGCTAGTAGCACTGAAGGTGGAACCCTGCTGATTCGGGTGGCTGAACTGAGCTGAGGGGCGGAGATGACTCTGATAACCTGACTGAGGGCAGTCTCTAACTCTATGGCCTGGCTTTCCAAAATTAAAACAGACATCACTTCCAGCTTTGCAAGCACCCTTGTGGTTCTTACGACAAGTCTGACAAAGGGGATTAGTTTGGGCATTGCTGGCACTACCCTAAGACTTAGAGCCTGGCACTTTATCTCTATACTTAGGATATGAAAAACTGGCTGAAGAAGGAGCTATAAATGATGACTTAGGAAAAACTAAGAATGGTTTCCTCCTTCTGATTTAGGCAGACTAAAATTGAAACAACCTATCTTAGCTTTCTTATTCGGCTTTTCCCTCTACTTAATCTTCTACTTCTTTTTCTTCTAAGCATGGGTCATAAGTATGGCCAAAGTCATGTCAATATTTAGCATAGTGGATCTGCACTTATTTACCCCTGAAGCGAACTTACTTATCTTGGCTCTGCCATCTGCAACCACATGAGAGACATATCTGTCTAATTGAGTAAACTTTAGATAATACTCTTTCACCATCATATTGCCCTGCCTGAGGTTGATGAATTCTATCACCTTAGCCTCTCTAAGCTCTTGGGGAAAGAATCTGTCTAAGAATATAGTGACAAACTCCTCCCACTCTATAGGATCTGCATCATCTGACCTTTCTGACTTCCACTGTTTGAACCAAGTATGAGCCACATCCTACAATTGGTATACATTTAAGTCAACACTATCAATAGTAGCCACCCCCATGATGTATGTCACTTTCTGAACTTGATCAATCAATTCCTAAGGGTCTTCATCAACTTTATACCCATGGAAGGATGGAGGATTTATTCGAGTAAAGTCCCAAATCCTAGCTGCAGCTGAGTTGGCCACTAGGTTGGACGGAATGATAGTTGGTCGCTCATTATAGCCAGCTGCTGACTGAGAAAGACTGGTAAATGCGGTCCTGAACTCTGTATGAGAAACATGATTGCCCAAAGGTTCATTGGGCTGAGAGGATGACTGATTTCTTCGTTTAGGAGGCATATTCTGAAATAAAGAGAAGAAGTTGATTAGACTGAGAGATTGACTTATGATTATGCTCACTAGCACGACATGAATACTAAAAGAAGGGAAACTGTTCCTAAATATCTCATAGCCTCTTGCACATAAATGTGGCATGCAACACACCCATGTACAAGACTATACTAGATGCGACTTTCAGACTTCCTAGAACTCTATTGAACCGTAGGCTCTAATACTAAGTTTGTAACACCCCAATTTGCTGAACTAGAATGCTACACGGTGCTCATGACCCTATAGAACCACAAGTTAACCTATGACTGATATTCATACCTGTATACTAAATAATATAACATAATAATTTGGAAACATAAACTGAAGGACCTTAAGGTTTAGTACTGAAGATAACATGGATGAGATAACATCTGTGGGGTAATACAAAACTGAAAACAAAACTGTAAACACTAAATTATAAAACATAATAGTTTGCATCTAGTCTGAAAGCCTTTTCTATCTGAATAATCTGAATAGGAAGTTGATGGGAAATGTCCCCAACTAACTTGAACTAATAACTAATTCATGAAATAGTGGAGAAATAATCATGTCCTCGAAGGATAAGGACCCACTTCTATTTTGACTGCTGAGATTGGAATCTACTGCTGATCTGGAACTCGTGTCTCTAAACCTATGGTGTAACATAAAAAGAAAGCACTATAGTGCAAATGCATCAGTAAAACAAAATATATTGAGTATACATGTGAGATAGGCTATATGCAAGGGTTAACATGCATGAATAATGCTAACTGTCTGTCTAACATGAATGCAAGAATGTATACATAAATACATAACTGTAACTGACACTATAATATCGTGATTACTGAATTTGAATACTGATGACATGACATAATAATAACTGATATAAATGATAGAATAAATAGTTGTATTTGAATGTAACAAATAATATGGCTGACTGTATCTGACAGTTCTGAATTTGATGGAACTATCTGAGTTCTTTAAGTGAGATTGGTATTGAAATAGTGGGAGGTAGTATTTAACTGACATGCCCCTGATACGCCATTATGGCTGAGTTGGGGTCCAATCTATAACCCCAATTGGAATGGTGTCAATACCGTGCCACTGGTAAGGACAAGGTGTGGGCGACCCTTATCTGATAGTGTCCCCAAAAGAGAATGGTGGGGCCCTTATCTGACAACACTTATTTACCTCATCAACCCTTATCGAATAGTGTTGATATCTCAACCTATGCTGGCTACATAGTTCTAGAATGCATGGATGACTTTTAAGGATCACACCCTCATCTAATAGTGTGTATCCCCATCCTTAGGTTTACTCGATGCTAATTCCTACTCCCATCTGAATGGACACTGAACATGAATTACTGAATTGAACATAAGCTGAGTTACTAAATTCCATTAACTCATGGAATACTGCTGATATCTAAAATCTGACTTAGTTATGAGATCATGGAAATTTTTCCTGAGTCATAAGACAATCTGAAGTCTAAGGATCATAGCTTGACAGAGAGTATTGTGAAAATATGACATGGCTCTAGGTACACAACTATTGTTTTGGGTACAAGTACCTCCAGGACTCGATGGAAGTAAATTGAAAAAGCATGACTTACTTGAATACATAATAATCATCATAATACATTTACTGAAGCATTTCATCAAACATGTGATAGGCATAAGCTTGTACGCACATGGGGATTTCATGATATTATGCTAATTACACTTTCCTTTCATCTAGGCATTCAACCAAACACATAACAGGCATAGAATGTGTAAACGACATCATACAATAATTAACTGTTGTGATAAAATTCCAATTTAATTATTCAAGAGTTTATCATAGGGTTTCATGAATCTATACCGATACAAATCATGAACATTAACAAAAGAAGCCCAATCATAAAATTTATAAGAAAATCCATAACTTGAATTTAGTAAAGGGATTCTTGGGCTTCATGGATGAAAGGAGTCTATGTATGAACACTATGCATACCTTAGTTTGTGATTTCATAAAGATTGATGGTGAAACCTTCTTGAATTTGAATCCCTAATAGAAACCATAGTTTGTTCTTAAAAGAAACTTAAGAGAAAATAGTATATTTTGAGTGAAGAATGGCTAAATCACGTGGTGTTAGATTTAAATATTAGTAGGAAATTGACCCTTTTAACCCTGGACGCGTCATTTAATTTCAGCAAAATTTTCCCGAACTGGGCCCCTAGCATAATGCGGAGTTATCGCACTGTGTCAATGGAAATTAACAATCGTTAAATTGAGGGATGGCGTGATGCTGAGCCGTCACGTTTGCCCTTCCTTCGTGACCTGAAACTTTGGGGCGACGTGGGGGAAATCGTGCTGAGACATTAAAAAAAGGAGAATTCTAAATTTGAGTGCTGGCGCGATGCGCCATAATTGCAGAAACCTACTAAAAATTGCCAAATGCCATTTTCTCTTATGGCATAGCACGCCACTGACTAATATGGCGCGGTTTTATGATGGGAACTTAAAATAGTTATAACTTCTTACCCGGCTATCGGATTTAAGCGATTCATATACCGATGGAAAGCTTATTGAATTTTCCACATGAAAAAAATTAAAAATCTTCAAAATTCCTCATGGAATAATTATCATTCACTTTAGAAACTAATACTAGGCATTCTTGGGATGATATTTTCTATAAAAATTTGGTGTATTAAATCAAACAAGTCATCGATTTTAGTGAATTGATACTTGTTCTTTATAGCAACTTTATTTAACTAATAGAAGTCTATATACATTATAAGAGAAACATCTTTCTTATACACGAATAAAGCTGGTGCACCCCACGGGGACATACTGGATCTGATGAATCCCTTATCTAAGAGATTCTTTAAATGTTCCTTAAATTTTCTTAGTTTTTATAGAGCCATTCTATATGGTAGGTTAGATATGGGCTGAGTATCTGGGAGAAAATCGATTTCGAAATCAAGTTCCCATTTGGGAGGAACTCCCAGAAGATAATCGGGAAACACATTAGGGAATTCACATATTACTGATACTGATTCAAGAGTAGGGGTTTCTCAACTAGATTCCTAGACTCGAATGAGATGGTAGACACATCCCTTACATATCATCTTTCTAGACCAAAGGTAAGAAATAAGTTTACCTCTATATGCTAAAGTACTGTCCTTCCACTCTAGGATGGGTTTATTCAGAAACTTAAATTGGGCAATTTTATTTCTACAGTCGACTAAGTCATAACAGGAATGAAGACAATCTATGCCAAAAATGACATCGAAATTAGTCATCTTTAATTCGACTAAATCTGTTGAAGTAACTTTCTGATATATCATAACTGGATAGTTTATGCATACCCATAAAGCTATGACAGATTTAGCCACTTGGGTAGAAATTGAGATGGCCTTTGCTAGAATTTCAGGACTGGCTCCAAAATTCACTGCTATAGATAGAGTAACAAAAGACAAAGAAGCTCCTGTATCTAGCAAAGCGTAAACATGCATATAGAAAACTTGTAATGTACCAGTGACCACATCAGGAGAACTTTCCTGATCCAGTTGGGACTAAAGAGCATAGAGTCTATTTGGGCGCTGCCCACTAGTGGCATTGGAAGAGGCACCGTATTGATTCGGGCAACCAGACTAAGCTGGGGGATTATTATGTTGACTTTGCAAACCCACCTAAGGACACTTTTTGACTCTGTGGTCTAGCTTACAACATTTGAAACACACATCACTTCCAGCTCTGCAGATACACTGGTGGTTTCTGCCACACCACATGTAGAGAGGATTTGTTCGGCCACTTTTTGGCCTTGATATTCTAGAACTCTTATTCTTTCTCCCTTCTTTACTATGCCTCTTCTCCCCACTCTGTGGATTATGATCCATAAGCCTTGATAGTATAATGGCCATCTAATTGTTCTAAGAAGCTACTAAATAAGCAAAGGCTGCGAAAATAGCTTTAAATTTAGAGTGGGAGACATGCTCATTGAGGGGATCTTTCTAAATGGCGGAGGGATTGACTAATTTTTATTACATCTCTCGTTAGCTTCTATGGAAGGCATATTTTGGAAGCATAATGAAGAGAGAAATTAAACTGAGAGTTTAACTTGAGATTGTGGTCACTCTCACGATATAAATACTGAAAGAAGGAAAACTTTTCCTAAAACATTGCATAGCCTCCTGTCCATAAGTGTGGAGCGCAACACAACCATGAATAAAACTCTACTAGATATGGCTTCAAGAGTTCCTAGGACTCTGTATAACCTTAGGCTCTGATACTAAGTTTGTAACGCCCCGATTCTGTACCATGGATGCTACATGATGCTTATAATCCTGAGGGACCATAAGTTAACCCATGACTGGTACCTGATGCAATAAATAAACAATAATACTAAATAATATATGAAATTAGGAAGAAACATGCCATAAGGTTCAATATATAAATAACACTGAATAATACTGAATGAGGTATTAAATACCAAAACTGGAAGACAAAACTAAAATCTGAATAGCTGTTTGAAATACTCTAGTCTAGGAATCCTCTAACTGTCTGAACTGTGGAGTTGATGGGACAGGTTCCCAACTAACTCCGTCTACTGAAATAAACTAAAATACTATAAATAGTGATCATTTCCTCAAACTAATAGGACTCACCACTACACTGAATGGTGAAAGTCTGGTCTACTGAGGGTACTTTGGAGAATGTGCATCAAAACCTATGATATAAGACATCATAGCATGAAGAAAAACATGCATCAGTACTTTGAATATACTGGTATGCTAAAATGTATGGGTTCATATGCATGAGCAATGATAACTATGTAACATGAGTATGATTGAATAAGAGTACATGCATAAATACGTATACCATAACTGAAATCGTGATAACACTAAACACTAAATTTGAATACTGGTCAACTGATTTACTTAATATTGATACTTTATATTTGATACTGGATAACTGTATTTGACAGCCTTGATTTCTGGAGAACTGTACTGAGTTCTATACTGAGCTGAGTGACTATGTCTGATAGTCCTGAATCTGTAGAATTGGACTAAGGTCTATTCTGAGACTGAGATAGAAACTGAGACTGTGAAGGTAATCATCTAACCGATATGCCTCTTTTTAAACTGATTAGGGTACAACCTGTAACCCTAGTTAGAAGGGTGTCAATACCGTTCCATAGGTAAGTACAAACTATGAGTTAACCCTCTCTAATAGGAAGCTCTTCCATCAACCTTTGCTGGCAGGATAACTCAGGAAAAAAAGTATCAACCCTCATAATTTCTGGAAAGAAGATATGTCAACCTATGCTGGCTACATAGTTTTGTAATGCAGGGATTACTACCAGGGGTCAAAACCCTCTGCTGACAGGAATACCCCATCCCTGGGTTAACTCGGTGCTGAATCCTACTCCCAACTGAAAGGAAACTGAACATATTTCTAGTCTGTGTACTAGGCTAAACGGAATGGTTACTGAGATTATTGTTTAGTTAAACTGAACTAAATTTACTGAGTTCCGTTGACTGATAAAATACTACTAAATTCTATTAACTGATAGAGTTTACTGAGGTCTGAACTGAATACTGAGTTAGACTAAAATACTACTGAATCTATTGAGTTTTTCCTTAGTTCTATAACTGAATGAGAGTACTATTGATCATGACATAACTGATAATGCTCTATGACTGACCATGGCTTTAAGTAATCAGCTAAATTATCGGGTACAAGTACCCCTAGGACTCGATACCATAAATTAAGAGACATGGCATAAACATAAAACATGTAAACTATAAACTTGATCATCATTTATTCATTGGGGCTTTTTTTTTTTCAAAAACTTGCATGATTTCATTCTCTTAATAGTTCACATGAACAATTTATCAAACACTTGGAAGGCATAGAACATGCACATAACACTGATCAACATATGAGCACACAATTCAATCATCAAATTCCCAATTTGAAGGCTTTTGCATGATCTAGCATGTTAAGCTATATAAATCAATAAACTCCACATGGAACTTATCATAACTTTTGGATTTGATATTCAAATAATCATTATAAACATGAATATTATCAAAC
>NW_025891049.1:0-3871 GCF_002878395.1 Capsicum annuum
GTCCCAGTGTAGTTCATTTAAGTTTTTGTGGCCATTTGGGTGGACACACGGGTGAAACGGTGTGAACAGGGTATTTTCGAGAATAATCAGTGTGCTATCGCCCACGGTTTTGGGGGTGGGCCTGGGGTCCGGGCTTTCTGTGGGCCAAAAATTAATCAGGTGTGCGAGGGAGGTTGGTGATCAACCTAGTATGGTCCATTTAATTTTTTGTTGCCATTTTGGTGGACAAACGAGCAAAACGGCGCGAACGAGGCATTTTAACGCCAAATCAATGTGCTACAGGCTACAGTTTCGGGGATAGGCCTGAGGTTCGGGTATGTTGGGGGCCAAAAATCAACCGAGGCATTCTATGGAGGTAGGGGATCATCCAAGTATGGTCTATTTAAATTTTTGTGGCCATTTGGGTGGACAAACGGGTGAAACGACGCGAACAGGGAATTTTTAGGCAAAATCGATGTGCTGTATCCCATTTTTTCGGGGGTGGACCTGAGGATCAGGTGTGCCGTGGGACAAAAATCAATCGGGGCATGCTATGGAGATTGGGGATCATCCCAGTGTGATCCTTTTATATTTTTGTGGCCTATTGGTTGAACAAACGGGCGAAATGAAGCGAACGATGCGTTTTTGATCCAAATAGGTGTGCTATAGCCCACGATTTTAGGGGTGGGCTGGGGTGCGGGCGTACTGTGGGCTGAAAATCAATCGAAGCGTGCCAGGGAGGTTGGGGATCATCCCAGTATGGTTCGTTTAATTTTTCATGGCCATTTCGGTGGACAAACAGTCAAAACTGTGCGAATTGGGTATTTTTGGGCCAAATCGGTGTGCTATAGCCAGTGATTTAGGGGGTGGGTCAGGGGTCCGGGTGTGCTGATGTTTGAAAATCGATCGAGGTATCCCATGAAGGTTAGAGATTTTCCCAGTATGGTTCATTTAATTTTTCATGGCTATTTGGGTGGAAAAACTGGCAAAACGGTGCGAATGGGGCATTTTTGGGCCAATCGATGTGCTATAGCCTACGGTTTTGGGGTGGGCCCAGTGTCTGGGGTTATTGTGGGCCAAAAATTGATCTGGGCATGCCAGGGAGGTTGGGGATCATCCCAATATGGTCATTTTAATTTTTCATAGCCATTTGGGTGGACAAATAGGCGTAACGGCGTAAATGGGGTATTTTTAGGCAAAATCGGTGTGCATAGCCTATGGTCTTGGGGGTAGGCCCGGGGGCCGTTTGTGATGTTGGCCGAAAATTGATCAGGGCATACCAGGGAGGTTAGGGATTATCCCAGTATGGTTTGTTTAAATTTTCATGGAAATTTGGGTGGACAAACAGGCAAAACGATGCAAACGGGGCATTTTCAAGCCAAATCGGTGTGTTATAGCCCACAGTTTTAGGGTGGACCTAGTTTTTGGGTGTGTGCTGGTTGAAAATCAATCGGGGCATGCCAGGGAGGTTGGGGATCGTCCTAGTATGGTCCTTTTAATTTTTCATGGCCATTTGGGTGGACAAACGGGTGAAACAGCGCGATAGGGGCATTTTTGGGCCAAATCGGTGTGCTATAGCACACGGTTTCGGGAGTGGGCCTAGGGTTTGGGATTGTTGTTGGCTAGAAATTGACCAAGGAGTGCCAGGGAGAATGGAGCATTTTCTGTTCAAATCAGTGTGCTATAGCCCACGATTTAGGGGGTGGGACCGGGGTTGGGGCGTGTTGTGGGCCAAAAATCAACTGAGGCATGCCAGGAAGTTGGGGATCGTCCCAGTATGGTCCATTTATTTTTTTGTGGACATTTGGGTAGACAAAAGTGCGAAACGGCACGAACAAGGTATTTTCTGGTTAAATCGTTGTGCTATAGCCCATGGTTTTGTAGGTGGGCCCAGGGTTCGGGCGTCTTGTTGGCCGAAAATCAAACGAGCAATTTTCGGTCCAAATCGGTGTGCTATAGCCCACGATTTTGGGGGTGGGCCTAGGGTCCGGGCATGCTGTAAGCTGAAAATTAACCAAAGCATGTCAGGAAGGTTGGGGATCATCCTAGTGTGGTCCGTTTAATTTTTCGTGGCCATTTGGGTGGACAAACAGTCGAAACTGCACGAGCGGGGTATTTTGGGGCCAAATCGGTGTGCTATAGCCAATGATTTAGGGGGTGGGTCAGGGGTCTGAGAGTGCTGATAGCCGAAAATCGATCGAGGTATGACATGAAGGTTGGAGATTTTCCCATCATGGTTCATTTAATTTTTCATGGCCATTTGGGTGGACAAACAGACGAAACGGCGCGAATGAAGTACTTTTGGGCCAAATCGGTGTGCTATAGCTCACAGTTTTAGGGTGGGCCCAGGGTCTGGGCATATTATGGGCTAAAAATTGACCGGGGCATGCCAGGGAGGTTAGGGATCGTCCAATTGTGGTCTGTTTAAGTTTTCATGGCCCTTTGAGTAGACAAATGGGCAAAACGTTGTGAATGAAGCATTTTTGGGCTAAATCGGTGTGCTATTGCCCATGGTTTCAAGAGTGGACTCGGCGTTCGGGCATTCTGCTAGCCCAAAATAGACTGGGGTATGCCAGGGGGTTGAGGATCATACCAGTGTGGTCCGTTTATTTTTTCCTTACCATTTGGGTGGACAAACGGGTGAAACTGTGCTAACGGGGCATTTTTGGGCCATTTGGTTGGACAAACAGGCGAAACAACGTAAATGGGGCATTTTTAGGAAATATTGGTGTTCATAACCCACGGTTTTGGGGGTGGGCCCGAGGTCCGTGCATGATGTTGGCCAAAAATTGATTGGAGAATACTAGGGAGGTTAGGGATCATCCCAGTGTGGTCCGTTTAAATTTTCGTGGAAATTTGGGTGGACAAACAGGCAAAATGGTTCAAACGTGGCATTTTTATGCCAAATCGGTGTGCTATAGCCCACAGTTTTTGGGGTGGGCCCGGTGTCTGGGCGTGCTACTGGCAGAAAATTGATTGGGGAATGCTAGGGAGGTTAGGGATCGTCCCAGTATGGTTCTTTTAATTTTTGTGGCCATTTGGGTAGACAAACGGGCGAACCAGCGCGATTGGGGCATTTTTGGGCTAAATCGGTGTGCTATAGCACACGGTTTCGGGTGTGCGCCTAGGGTCCGAGCTTGTTGTTTGCTAAAAATTTATCGAGGTGTGCCTGGGAGGTTGGGGATTGTCCCAATGTGGTCCGTTTAATTTTTCGTAGCCATTTGGGTGGACAAACAGGCGAAAGGGTACGAACGAGGCATTTTCTATTCAAATTATAGCCCACGAGTTAGGGGTGGGCCCGGTGTTCGAGCGTGCTGTGGGCTAAAAATAAATCAAGGCATGCCATGGAGGTTGGGGATCGTCCAAGTTTGGTATGTTTAAGTTTTCGTGGCCCTTTGGGTAGAAAAACGGGCAAACCAGCGTGAATGGGGCATTTTCAGGCGAAATCAATCGAGGAATGCCAGGGAGGTTGGGGATCATCCTAGTATGGGCTGTTTAATTTTTCGTGGCTATTTGGTTGGACAAACAGGCGAAACGGCACGAACGGTGCATTTTTGAGCTACATCGGTGTGCTATAGCTCACGATTTCATGGGTGGGCCCAGGGTTCGGGCGTACTGTGGGCCAAAAATTAACCAGGGAATGCCAGAGGGATTGCGGATCGTCCCAGTATGGTCTGTTTAAATTTTTGTGGCTATTTGGGTGGACAAATAGGTGAAACGGCATGAATAGGGCATTTTCGAGCCAAATCGGAGTGCTATTGCCCACGGTTTTAGGGTTGGGCCCGAGGTCCGGGTATGCTGTGGGCCAAAAATTGATTGATGCATGCCGTGGAGGTTGGGGATCATTTGAGTATGGTCCGTTTAAATTTTCTTAGCCATTTGGGTGTACAAA
>NW_025891050.1:0-1593 GCF_002878395.1 Capsicum annuum
TCTTAACCATTTTCAAGTGGCTAAGTATCAAAATCAAACTACATTGAAAACAAAAATCCCAATTAAAATCCCTACACTTAACCATTTTTAAGTCACTAAGTAGCAAAATAAAATCACATTCAAAACCAAAAATCCCCTTCAATTTGCATACACTTAAGGATTTTCAAGTGACAAAGTATCAAAACAAAACCATATTGAAATAACAAAATCTCATTTAAATTCTCTACACTTTACCTTTTTCAAGTAACTAAGTCACCAACCAAACCAAAATCTAAAAAAAAAGTCTCCTTGAAAGTCTCTACTCTTAACCATTTTCAAGTGACTAATTATCAAAACAAACCACATTAAAACCACAAAATCGCCTTTAAAGTCTCCACACTTAACCAATTTCAATAATTAAACCATCAACCAAACTACAATCAAAATACAAAATTCCCTTGAAAGAACCTTCAGTTAAACATTTTTAAGTGACTAAGTATCAAAACCAAACCTTATGCAAAACGCAAAATTTCCTTTAAATTCGCAGAACTTAATTATTTTCAAGTAAAATAAGTCACCAACCAAACCACTTACAAAATAAAAAATCCCCTTTAAATTCTATACAATTTAGAATTTTCAAGTGTCTAAGTATCAAAACAAAACCACATTTAAAACACAAAATCCCCTTTAAAGTCCTTACACTTGACCATTTTCAAGTAACTAAGTTACTAACCCAACCATATTCAAAACACAAATTCCCTTTAAAGTCCCTACACTTAACCATTATTAAGTGACTAAGTATCATAACCAAATAGCATCCAAAAGGAAAAATCCCCTTAAAAATCTCTGAACTTAACCATATTTAAATAACTAAGTCTCCAACCAAACCACATTCAAAACAAAAAATCTCCTTTAAAGTCCCGACACTTAAACATTTTCAAGTGACTAAGTATCAAAATCAAACCACATTAAAGACATAAAATCCCCTTTAAAGTCCCTACACTTAACCATTTTCGATTAACTATGTCATGAACCAAACTAACTTCAAAACACAAAATCCTCTTAAAAGTCCCTACACTTAACCGTTTTCAGGTAACTAAGCCACCAACCAAACCACATTCATAATAATAAATCCCGTTTAAACTCCGTACACTTAACCATTTTCGTGTGAGTAAGTATCAAAATAAAACAACATTCCAAATAAAAAATACACTCTAAAGTCTCTACATTTAACCATTTTCAAGTATCTAAGAATCAAAATAAAACTACATTTAAAAAACAATATCGCCTTTAAAGTCCCTACACTAGCCATATTCAAGAAACTAAGTCACCAACCAAACTACATTCAAACCACAAAATCTTCTTTAAAGTCCCTACATTTAACAATTTTCAAGTGACTAATTCACCAAACTAATCACATTCAAAACACAAAATCCCCTTTAAAGTCTATACACTTAACCATTTTCATGTAACTAAGTCACCAACAAAACTATATTAAAAACAAAATTCCTCTTTAAAGTCACTGCACCTAACCATTTTCAAGTGACTAAGTATCAAAACAAAACCACATTCAATATAAAAAATCACCTTTACATTCATACACTTAACCATTTT
>NW_025891051.1:0-1383 GCF_002878395.1 Capsicum annuum
ATTACCTGTCTCGATAGTCTATGCCACACGTATCTGGTCTTCTGGAATGACGAATGAACCACCTTATGAAAGTTTTAGGAAATTTTTATGTTAAGCGTGTGACTTTACTTATTAACATAAATTCTGTAGGAAATAGAAAAGGCCTTCTGTTGCCTCACCATACTAACGACCAAGGTAATGATGTAACTTATTATATCTCTTGCTTTTGTTTGATTTTACTTTCTCATCGTTTGTTGTTATATAATTTCCATCACAAGTAGTAGGATCTTTACCGTAGTAAGTTGTTGGTTTGTTAATAATTACTAATCAAATTAGTGCCCCCATGGCTTTCATCTAGTGTAAGAAGTTGATTGGGTGACGCCCAGGTCAGGCGTATGTCATGGACTCAAACCTTGTAGGAGAAAAACCTTACTATTTAAGTGGTGATGGTAGATGAGCATGCTTATTTTCTGCTAAGTAGTCCTCTGGTCTGTACGAAATTCTTCATTTTTGAAAAATAGCAAATAGTAAAAAAATCAGAACTTTATACATGATAATCCATGCTTTTTGTTTCTTTTACCTTTCATTTGATCCTCTAATGTTGTAATACCACTATATTGCTTCTTTTATTGTTGTTTGATTAAAAATCACACTTAAGACTACAAGATTTCTTGGATTGTTTTTCTTGTTTAATTTGACTTTGTCATTTGGATGAGTTCACTCTTTCCATACTTTTATTAAGGTTGTGAACTTTTTTATTTTTTGCATCTGTAATTGCTAAGTCGAAACTTTGCTATAAAGCTAATCCAAGTTAATCAAAGGTTTCATTTGGCAGCTTTACTTAAAGCTTTACCAAATGCTTAATGTGCACCTAATAGTTGATTGTGCCAAGGAATGTTTTACACGTCACTTGCATTTATCTCGCGAGTTAGGGACAGATAGATGCTGGTCTTACAATGAGAACTAGTTTGTTAGTTAGGAACCAAAACAATTCTTGTTAGAGAGCTTGACTGCTGCTTAATATCCTTTACCCTTCTAATTTGGCATAAATTAATCTGCCACATATTTGTCAAAATCTAAGCAGCAGATTAGGTAACCATTATGATGTTTTGGTTATCAATGATTGTCTATGGGCTGGTCTTTCTCTATTAATAGAAGTTGCTAGTGTTCTCTCAAAGGTTGTAAAGTCAGATCTGGTTCTTCTAACATCTTGTGGCAAAAATGAATTATTTTAAAATCTGAGAACTTGTATTAATTGTGAAAATATGTTTGCATGTTGTATTCTCTCAAAGGTTGTTAATTATGTCATCTTAAGTTGTATTTTCCTCAACTAAGGGAATTTCTTGATTTACTTCTAGTGGAAATATTTATTCCGCTTTTTACCTTTCCACTTCTGCTACCACT
>NW_025891052.1:0-2247 GCF_002878395.1 Capsicum annuum
GTATATATATACTATTTATCACAGTTCAGGAGTACATTTTTTCCTTTTTCCATTTTCCTTTTGAGTAGGAGTCTATTTTTAGTTTCTCAAATTATTATTATCAATTAAATTTATAGCAAAAAAGTAAGGATTTATAAACTTAAATTAATGATTATCTTATACATTAGATGTTTTATTTAATCATACTTAATTTTTAAATCACCTCACTTAATATGGAAAAAAACTAGATGAAAAAATAACTATACCTTGAACAAATAAAGAAACTTTAATGTGAGCAAATAAGAAAATAACTCACCATAATCATTTTTGACTCCGTAGGATTCAAAATAGTTGATCCTTGTTGAATTGACACTCTTCTTAGCAAAAAATTTATCAGGGGTTTAGTTTAGCAAATTAATATTATTAATTATGCTTTGACAATATAAATTTGAGTACATACACGTTGTTTAATCATTTAATGATAATAATAGTATTGGAAGAACATAATAATATTCTCTTGATTCCATAAAAGGGACAACTAAATTGAAACAAATCTTTTTAGAAAGAGGGACAACTATTTGAAACGGAGGGAGGAAGTACCTTTTCAAATTAATACTTCTATAAATTGAAGCTAATGTATAGTGGTTTAAATAATTGTTATTTTTTGTCTTAATTTACGTGACATTTCAGATTCAAATTAAATTTATCCTTTTCGGTTATGAAAACGATCAATTGAGATATAACAGACAATAAAATATTTGATACAATATTTTTTATATAATTTAAATATATACAACATGTATTTAACGTCAACTGCTACCTTTTAATAATATGTTCTTCTTATGAATATATTTTTATTAATGGATGCAAGACACACGTACAAAGTATGTAAATTAAACTAGCAATTAATAATAATAGTAATGTTTGTAGTAGGAGCAATAATATATTATTAACAACAACAACAATACTAATAGTGGTTTAAATAGTAATAATAATAATAACAATAGTAATAATATAATTATAATAATCTATACAATATTTTTTATAAATATTAAAATCGTGTGGTGTAATGGATAGATTAACAAAAATACCTTATAATATGATATTACACATTGTATTTTAAATGTATTTTGCAAATTTTGTCGTTTGTTTATATCCATTCTAACAAAATTGATTGTGGTAAGTTAAAATTTGGGAGCATAGATGATTTTGAAAAATATAGTACAATGAATTAAAAGAGACTATTTGTGTTCAAAAAGTACTAGGCAATGCATATGAATGAGTGTAGCATAAATCAATAATAAACCATAATCGATTCGAGTGTCATAATTTGCAAAGTGTATCCTCCTCCTTCAGCTTAGTAGCTCGCAAAGGAAGGACCTACGACGATCACTCTTCTTCCTTATTGTCGCTCACGGATGAAAGGACCCCTAGAAAATTCAAGACTATTTGTATACACCGCCTGATCCTGATCCAGGACTTCCAATAATCATCATCATCAATCTACTCCATCTAATATTGGAAAAATGTGTTTCTGTATGTATATATAATAAGTATACGGACTCGAACCATAACTAAAAAAGTGTAAGTCTGTAAATTTAAATTTTGTGCCATTTAGGTTGAAAAATTAATTTTTGCAACAATTCGATTGCAAACTCTCTGAAATAGTCTCTCAAGATGTGTCAATAAGCGAACAAAATGTACCTCATGGTAAAATATAATGAAAAGGTTGTTCAAAGCAATCAGCAGCTAATCATAGAGTTGCTGACTTGCTAGTCAAATAAGGGTCTATGGGAACATGTTTTGATAAACCTAATGTTTTAGTAGTTCCTAAATGTTTGTCATGGATGTTTTGTGTGCAGAAATTACAGAAACTATGTTAATAGATTGTCAAGTGTTGTAATACTAATAATTGTATGGTAGATCATTATTCCAAACTAATGAGTAGTGTCACCGGCGCTGCTCAAGCATTGTAATTTCATTTTGTTTTATTTTGTATAGATTATAAAAAAAGACTCAAATATGTAATCGAACTATTAAAATGATTTATTTATATTATTTGTTAAGAGTTTAACTGATCTATGTCACTGTCTGTTAAAAGTAATATTGGTTAATTTAAATTTGGTAATGTGGATCTCTAATAAGAACCCAAATGACAAAAATGTTTTTGCAAAAATCATTGTTATAAAATAATGGCACGAAAGAAGCTTTTTGTAATGATAGTGACATAGATAAGACAAACTTACAATAACAATGAGATAGATAAGT
>NW_025891053.1:0-1007 GCF_002878395.1 Capsicum annuum
GATTATGAAGTTACTTAAGATTGTGATGCTTAATTAAGTTTTGTGCATCAATAGTGTCAAAAAAAATTATAAAGCTACTTAAATGTGGTGCTTGATTAACTTTTGTGCATCGATAGTGTCAATAAAATTATGAAGTTATCAAAAACGGTGCTTAATTAACTATTGTGCAATAAGAGTGTCAAAAAAGTACTATAAAGTTATTCTAATGTGGTACTTAATTAACTTTTGTGCATTATTAGTGTCAAAAAAAATTATTAAGTTACTCAAGAGCGATGCTTAATTAACTATTATGAATCAAGAAGCATCAACAACATAAAAAAAAATTATGAAGTTACATACATGCGTTGCTCAATAAACTTTGTGCATCAATGGTATCAATAAAACAGAATCACTTTGAGATCAACTGCAAATTAGGTAATTAAGTAACCATTCTTAGGAGTATTCTTATTAATGTGATCAGTCTGCTACATTTTTGGTGGTGCGTATTTCTCTTTTAGGAGAAATGTGATATTATTACCTATAGAAAGGGAAACCTAGTTGGGCCAAATTGTTTTTGAATCACCTGATATTTCACATTAACTTTAGTAAAAGGCAACAAAAGGAAACAACAGTATTTTTAGGTCTATCTAGTTGTTAGCATGACCACACATGTCAACGTCATGCATGAACCCATTGCCGTTATGGGCCTTATGGCTAGCAAAGGAACACCATTATGGTGGACGAGTACAAAAAAAAATATATAAAAAAAAATAGGAGGATATGAAGCTTTATTTGATTGAAATTATTAGGAGAATTTATCAATACGTACAGTTTGACAAATTTATTTACCAATATGGTCGAATTATATAAAATTTATACATTGATTATGTGTACTCTATTTGTATGTTTGTATCGTATTACTTATAAGAAATAACAAACATATACATTTACCGGCTATTTCGTAAACTAGATTATCCAAAGGTTGGATTGTAGTTATCCCAAATTTTTATGGCTTCATCGTTTAATTT
>NW_025891054.1:0-4929 GCF_002878395.1 Capsicum annuum
TTTGTTAAATGGCCTTTTCAAGTTTCTTTTTAATTAAATAGACTACACGTCTTTTTTTTTTTTTAGAAAAATGATCCATTTTTTAGAAAAATCTATTATCTATCCGACCGATATATAGACAGATCAATTATCGATCCAACAAATCAGTTGTCGATCCGACAAATTGATTATCGATCCGACCTATATATGGACAGATTGATTATCAATCTGATAGATGAGAAAATGGTAGTAGGCCATTTTGCTAATTGAAAACTTGAAGAGGCTTAATAACCAAATTTTCTCAAAAGTTGCCCTTAGTCAATACGATGGGGTCATAGCTAAATATTTTTCTTTGGGTACCTAAAAGTGCAACAAAGAAGAATGAGTCAGGAGCCTTAGCATCAGGATTTAGTCCAACTAATGATTATACATTAGTGGCCTATATATGTTGTTCAAAAATGTCAACATTGTTCAAAAGAGTCAACAGGTGCATGTTGGATACTTTAAAAGTAGTATATTCTTGAAGAATCCTACACAGATGCAGCAACATTATGGAGAGTCCGAGCAACATAGTTAGTGGCCTTAGAGTAGCACTATGTGCCAATTACTCCATCTGTTCTCATTTCTTCAAGGGACGTATAAATAAATGACTTGATAGAAAAATTGAATCTTAGTTCTCTTTCGTTTGCCTGCAAATTCTGAGTTTAGGAACACAGGATTAGAAAGGTCAGAGGTCTTAGAAAAAGATTTGGAATGGTTTAGGCAGCAAGGTCCACTACAAGAAAAAGGTCTATTTAAGACCAACTTTTAGAGACGAGTCAATATTTTGGTCTCTAAAAGTATACTTATTAGGACTAGATTAAATTCCGGTCATTAATACTATATTTTATTGCGAAGGTATAAAATCCGATCCCTAATATTTGTTTTAACTGGTCCCAAATCTTAGTTAGGAGCTTTACCCTCCCTAAACCCCACTATGTGGGAATATACTAGGTATGTTGTTGTTGTTGTTATTATAATAACCCAGAATATTATCCAAAACAAGCCACAATATTGATCGACGATCTATTCGGAATATAATAATTCAACCATCTCCAAATACGAAAACAAAAAATTAGTCCAAAGTTATAAAATGAAAGAGCACCCATGTCAATAATACAAAATATGTAAAATTATGTTAGGTATTTAGATTTTCTCGTAATGCAAAATTCCAAGTTACTACTCCCTCCATTTCTTTTTATTTGCTAATTTTTTTTAGAGTCAAAAGATACAAATTTGATCAATATTGTAAAACGTGTTTCTTAATCTAATTGAAAAAAAAAATTATAATTTATAATACTTTTCATATAATTTTTGAATATCTAAATTTTAATTCTAAAAAATTAGATTAATCTAATCAAATAGATAGAGAGGTGATTTTTGAATATTTCTAAATTACTAACCAAACAACCACATTAATGTTATACTTGAACTACTGACCTGCTAACTAGCAACCAAACATAACGTGCATCTAGTTGAGTCAAAACATCATTGAGATTTGCACCCATACAACTAAAAAGATTTCAGAAAGATATTCATTATTTAGTTGAGCACGCTTTTTGTCAATCATATACAGAGTTGGCTCGTGTTTTCTGAAAGGCTACTATAATTTCATGGAATTTATCCTTCGAGCATCATCTTTGTAGTATCAATCAATATTGGGCGAAGATCACTAGAAGCGTGACCAAGGACAATGTACACTTGTCCTCAATGTTTTTTTTAATAGTAAAAGTTTGGATGATTTCATTCAGCAAGTACTAAACAACCAAAATCTTTGATTACAAAGATCACACATAGTAGCTAAACCTTAACTGCAGTTCTCCACCTACTACTATTTGTTCAGATTTTGATCAATTTAAGACATCTCCATGAAATCCCTCTATCAACTGCACTCATTTTCTTCAAATCATTCATTGGAAACCAACAGACATAGTGGTTACTTTATCACTACAAAAAATTTGGCTATTAACTGTGAAGGTTAGCGAGGGACAAACTGTATGTCACTGTTGGAAGGGACTTTGTGATGTTGTCCCCCACACAAGTCAAATACGTTAATTTTTAATTTTTTTAGAAGGCAGAGAGGGACATCCCTCACTAAAATATGGTGATAATAAAAATTTAATTTTAAGTTTATTATAGAGAGGGATTCTCCCTTACTAAATAATAACAAATGAATTCATATTTCAAAGAAAATTTAAATATAAGTTTTATTATTTTTTGGCTGGTACCAATAATATTTTAATAATAAATAAATAAAAATAAAATATAAGTTATCCAAAGAGTCCGTTGATATAGAACACATACACACACACATTCTTCATAAAATATTATAATTGAATGAGTAGCTTAAAAAAGTGATAATTAGAGTATTTCAGTGGTATTCTTGATAAAAATTGATGATATATTAGCTTACTAGTATTGTCCGTACTCAGAACAGACCCATTATTTATATTTTTTTTTAAATTATGTGACACACTTTATTTTTAAAATTTTTTCTAAAACATGTTTTTTTTTTTAATGTTTTTAGAAAGAATTTGTTTTGACAATTTTCATTATTTTTTAATGAAATGTTTTATGACCACACAATCCAAGGTTTATTTATAGCTATTGACACCCAATTTGACCGAACGATACTCTTTTAGGCGGCTATTTTTAGCAAAATTATTAATTTCAAATATTAGTATTTTCTGCACACTTATTTTTTTTATTAAATAATTTTGACAAACCACATTCATAAGTTAAAAAATGTATAAATTTAATACTTTTTAGTATCATTTTATAATCTCAATAAGACATTTTTTACGTAAATGTGCACACTAATAATTTACAAATACATTGTCTAATATTTATTATTATTATTTACTAATATCAATACTTGTTATTTATTATTATTATTATTATTTATTCATTATTTATTGTTATTGTTATTATCCCTACTATTATTTAAATAACAGTCTAAATTGAAATCATTTTTCCTAATTTATTTATCTTTTAGCCCAATTTTTATTTAAGTCATAATAATTTTAGCCTAGTTATATTTAATTTATTACAATTATAGCCAATTATGGCTCAATCTAAAGTTTTATTCATTTTTTATGGTCAAATTCTCGACTTGAGATCTCAACCATCGATTCTAACTAATCTGACGACTGAGATCAAGATCCTATTCTTTCCTTTTAAACTCAAATTTTTTTAGAAGGCAGAGAGGGACATCCCTCACTAAAATATGGTGATAATAAAAATTTAATTTTAAGTTTATTATAGCGAGGGATTCTCCCTTACTAAATAATAACAAATGAATTCAGATTTCAAAGAAAATTTAAATATAACTTTTATTATTTTTTGGCTGGTACCAATAATATTTTAATAATAAATAAATAAAAATAAAATATAATTTATCCAAAGAGTCCGTCGATATAGAACACATACACACACACCCTAATCGACACCGCCGACAACAACACCAGCGCCGCTACGCTGCCAGCGACCAAATCCTACCATCTCCGGCCACCGTCCAACCGGAGATCTCCTCCAGCCGCTACTTGTTATGCGTAGCCATCGCGGAATTACGCTGATAGAGCAACCAGCCACTCCAACCTTCCCCGCAAACCTCAGCCGCCGCTTTTCTTTTCCCCTCCAGCGAACTAGCTCCAACGTCGCTCCAACTTCGCCTTCCTCAACACTTCCACCGGCAAAATAATCACCATAACAACCAATACTGACTACCAACGCTGTTCCCGAGAAAGTGCCCTCGAAAATTTTCAATACACGATGGATTCACCGAATTCATCTCGGGTTTGATTTCGTGTTTAAGTTTTCATTAAACATCCTCATCTTCTTTTGTCGCTCTTTTCTTTGATTATCGAAGTTGGAATTAGCAATAGTTGATTTTAATCTTAATTTGACTCTTTTTGTATTTTTATCTGAATTTTTTGATCAACATGTGTTAAAAAGCGTAACTTGCGTATACTGTTATAGCTTTTTTTATTTTCAACTGTGATCCGCCTCAAGTCAAGGATTTTGGGCAATTTTGACTTTTTTGTCCTCTATCCTTTTGAATTTCAATCATGATAAATGTCCTACATATATCTGAGCTGTTTGGTATGATTCTGACTGGTCACTTGATTTGTGCGAGTATATTTAAACCGTTTTGATATAATTTGAACTGATTGCTCGATCCTTGTAAATTTTTTGATGATCTGTCTTATTAATTTTGATAACAATAATTAGTTTGGGCTAATTGTTTGACAAGCTATTTGATTTTGTGAATTTGAACGGGTGGATTTTTATCAATAACAATTAGTTATGAATTTTCAGTGTGATTTTTATTATGATAAGGATTCATTTCAGTTTCTTGATATATGTATTTGTGATCTCTTATTTCAGAGAATTTTCAGTTCATTTTGTTGATATGTTAGTTAGTAGATGCACTTTTCATCTTTAACTTGTAGGTTGTTAGATTTGCCTGTTTTTTCGACTTAGACTTCTTTTTGTGCTTTTGCTTCAATGGTTTTGATTTCTGTGTAATAGTGATCCAAAGCTATTGTTGTTTGATGAAGTTTTATTCTTTGCTGTGTACCTTTTTGTTTTCTTTAACTATGTGGATCAATGGGTGCTGAATTTTTTCGAAAAGGGTTCTTTTTGATTTCTGAGATGTTTTACTGTAAGAACTGAGGACCTTTATTTTGGAATTTTCACTTGATAACTAGCTATAAAGTCTTGATCTTTTTTTATTTTTCTCATTTTTGTGCTTTTGCTGCAATAATTTGTGTTTTTGTGTAATATTGATCCAAGATTTGTTGTCTCAGTTTCTTTTTATTTGATAAAGTTTTCATCTTTTTGTGTGTACCCATTTATTTTATTTATCTTTGTGGATCAATGGGTGTGATTTTATTTGCAAAGGGTCCGTTT